>NW_022989777.1:152957-282957 GCF_902827175.1 Gymnodraco acuticeps
GTGTGTGTCGCGCGCGCGCGCAGGGCCGGCCCTAGACTTTTGGGCACCCTAAGCGAGCTTTGGCTTGGGGGCCCCCCTCACTCTAGCGCGTTCTCACTACACACAACACGGAACCAACTTTTGTCTTGTGATGTTAGCATAAGCACACATATTGTATAAATAAGCATGTAAACACCAAGTTCCCCCGGGAAGATTTTCTTTTTTAAATATTGAAGTTAAAAGCATCAATCTGGTGCACTTTGAGAGCAAAATTAAGAGATCTATGGATACATCTCTCAACACCCATAGGAAACAGAACAGTAAACAGATTTTTCTTTATTTTACAAATCACTCCCCTTTTAAACTGTATTCTTGTTTTGTCATATTGTATTTCATAACTGTTTTTCATTTATTCTCTCTGGCTGTCCATACATTTCACATAGGAACTAGCTGTCAATAGGAATATCATTCAGAAGAATTATAATTTCATGCAAAAATCTGTCACAAAAAGAGGTTGCACATTTAAATTCAGGTGTTGTTATGGCAACGTCAGTGGCCAAACAGCCACATTTACTGCTGCAAATACGTTCAAACATGCTGTTGACACGTAAAGCAGTGGCAACTATGCCACCATTTCAGCTGACTTTTTCTCAGAAATACTGTCACATAACATCCATATATTTCAGTGCTAGGTTGATGCTTAGCTAAGCTAACTATGAAACACTTTAACTGACAGGACTCAGGATCAACTGTGTACTGTAACGGCCCGTCTACACTACAGGCATCGAAAAATGCTTTCAATGCTTCGCCCATTCACTTGAATGGGGTGACGTAGTTGATTTTGAATCTTCGCCGAACTGCATTGTGGGGAGCGGAGCGTGGCTTTGCAAGCATCGCGAGTATCGCGAGCATCAAAAGTTGAGCAATGTTCAACTTTTGAGGCTCGATGCTTGGCATCAGCCAATCAAATCCCGCGTATGCAAATCTGACAGTACAAGCACTAGCCAATCAAACCGTGTGTATGCTGGGAGAGACTACGCAGGTCATTTCCTCATATTCAAAAAAATGGAGGGAAAATTCATTATAGCGGTAGTGAATCACCCGGTGCTGTATGATCAGTCTCTGTTCATCTACCGGGATACAAACCGGAGGAGCGAGGCATGGAGGGAGGTGGCAGAGACAGTGGATGAAACTGGTAGGTTTTCACCTGTTTGGGGATTTTATATCCAGTTTACTTCGTTTTAACATTGCTATTGCTTTGTGTGTCGGGGGCGGGCGGGAGATTCCAAATTGGTTGTTGGTCGCGAGAAATCGCCAAGCCTCAGACACGCCCAGCTTCAAGATTTTTTATGCCTGTAGTGTAGACGGGCCGTAAGTCAACATTTCCCAGAGAGCTTTCTTTGAAATCACCAGGTAACGCTAAAAAAACATTACATTTAGATTGTATGACAAAGTGTTTATTTAATATATCTGGACTAGCTACAGTATATAGCTACTTTCAAAGTAACGTCAACGTAGCTGTAATTTATGCTTTGCTTACATGTTCGCATATCTTGAAAGTTTACTGACATTTACATACCTTGTTCACCTGGCTCAAGTGGTGGCTCTGGGGTTGTTGTGTGAGGCCACCACTTGAGAATTGTCATCTTTTTTAAGAAAATTGTTTCTTATGTCCATCTTCAAAACTCTGAGTCCGACTGACAGTTTATTTTAAAAACATTGGCAGCTCACAGGATATGTACCATGTCAGCCAATAAGACAGATGTTTATTTCCATTCAACTCTCAGGTTGGTCATGGTGTCTTGCCTCTGTTGCATTCACTGATCACGGGAAATTACATCCCTGCCGTCCACCCGTCCTATATGTCATGATGAGGTTCAGGTAAAGGTCAATAATATAATTATGACTTTGAGAGTAGGCAATCTAGGCATATTCACAAAATTAATTAAACATACTTATCACGGCGACGTGTGACTGAGATTATTATTCTTTTCTTTTTTTGCTAGGGGGCCCTTGGTGGCTTGCAGGGCCCTAAGCGGCCGTTTATGTCGCTTAATGGGTCGAGCCGGCTTCTGTATGTGCAGTATGTTGGCCTGCAGGCTGATGAGAGCACATCTCAGTGCGGGAGGAGTCGGGGCCCCGTCAGTCCTCACTGTCACATTTACACGTTTTTGAGGCGAATACATTTTAGACAGAGCCCCACGGAAAAACCTTAAGTTCAACCAGAGGTTAATGAAAAAAGGCCTTCTTCGAAAATCAATGAAATGCCCCTCTTGTGCTCATGTCATGAAGTTTGAAACGGCCTTATGCTAAAAAGGCTAGCACACTAGCCTGTGCTTCATTATTAATTTGGGGGCATATCATATTGTTAGCTCTGTAGCTGTAAGTTCATCTGAATGTTGGATGCAGGGACTTGTCACCTTTCAGCAACATTCACCATATTTGAATCTACATTATGTGACCTATGTGATTTAAGGTGGTAACACTACTAAATGTACTCAAATACCTTCCTTATTCAGTTCATTATTGTAGGCAAGGCAAGGCAAGGCAAGTTTATTTATATAGCACTTTTCAACACAAGGCAATTCAAAGTGCTTTACAAAAAATGAAAGAGATTAAGAAAATGTCATTTAAAATCAGTCATTAAAAAGAAAAGCTAATAAAATAAACATTTTAAATTTTTTTTTTTTAAAAATACATGGATAAAAGTTACAGTGCTGTCAATTAAACATTAAAAGAAAAAAGTACATGGATAAAAGTTACAGTGCAGTCTAAGATATGAATAGTTCAATTAAAAGCAGCGACAAAAAGAAAAGTCTTCAGCCTGGATTTAAAGTAGTCAGAGTTGTAGCGGACCTGCAGGTTTCTGGGAGTTTGTTCCAGATATTTGGAGCATAATAACTGAACGCTGCTTTACCATGTTTAGTTCTGACTCTGGGGACAGAAAGCTGACCAGTCCCTGAAGACCTGAGAGATCTGGATGGTTCATAATTTAGCAGGAGGTCAGAAATGTATTTTGGGCCTAAACCATTCAGTGCTTTATAAACCAGCAGCAGTATTTTGAAATCTATTCTTTGACACACAGGAAGCCAGTGTAAAGACTTCAGAACTGGAGTGATGTGATCCACTTTCTTAGTGTTAGTGAGGACTCGAGCAGCAGCGTTCTGAATTAGCTGCAGCTTCCTAATAGATTTTTTAGTGAGACCTGTGAAGACACCATTGCAGTAGTCGAGTCTACTGAAGATAAAAGCATGGACAAGTTTTTCCAAATCCTGCTGTGACATTAGTCTTTAATCCTAGATATATTCTTTAGGTGATAGTAGGCTGATTTAGTAACAGTTTTAATGTGACTGTTGAAACTCAGGTCAGAGTCCATGACTACACCTAGATTTCTGGCTTTATCTGTTGTTTTGAACATTGCACACTGAAGCTCAGCGCTAACTTTTATACGTTCTGCCTTGGCTCCAAAACCATTACCTCCGTTTTATCTTTGTTTAATTGGAGAAAGTTCTGACACATCCAGTCATTGATTTGTTCAATGCACTTACTCAGTGTTTGAATTGGAGCATAGTCTCCTGGTGAAATTGTTTACGTACATTTGTGTGTCATCTGCATAGCTATGGTAACTTATTTTGTGGTTTTTCATTATCTGAGCCAGTGGTAGCATGTAGATGTTAAAGAGAAGAGGCCCCAAGATGGAGCCTTGAGGAACCCCACATGTCATATTTGTCAACTCAGATGTGTATTTACCTATAGAAACAAAGTTGTTTCTGTCCTTTAAGTAGGATTCAAACCAATTCAGAACTGTTTCCGAAAGTCCCACCCAGTTCTCCAGTCGATCTAGTAATATGCTGTGGTCAACAGTGTCAAACGCAGCACTGAGATCTAATAATACTAACACTGAAGTTCTGCCACTGTCTGTGTTTAAGTGGATGTCATTAAAGACCTTTACAAGAGCAGTCTCAGTGCTGTGGTTTGGACGAAAGCCTGACTGGAACACATCGAAACAGTTATTTAAATGCAAGAAATTACTCAACTGTTGAAAAACAACTGTAGATGAAATTCTTCTCGTCAAGTATACCTAGAAATTCTGAATAACACAAAGGACTTGCGCCATATTCAATCCATGTCTTAGATGTATCAACACCTTACAAATCTAGACTTCATTTATCAACCAATTTGTTTAATCATCAGGATATGCCGGGATTCATGTCACAAAGGGAAAACATATTCAAGGTCCATCCGAAGTGGCTCCATGTTTGAGAATTCCCATGTGCGACTGCAAACATGGATGCATTTCATCTACAGGTGAGTGGTTCTAAATCATTCATGAAAAGTGTAGCCTATATGGAAATGTATGACCACTTTAAAATTGGGTTTAACCTCCCCTCCTAAATAACTGGATTGTTTACAGATTTGCTCAAGGCCTTCGATTGCAACAAGTGGACATGCTGCAGGTAGGAATTGCCACTCTGACTAAGCTTGCAGACAAACTGTGAAAGAGTTTGCAAATCTGCCATGAGAAGAGTGAGAAGAAGAGGCCAGCAGACCATTGGAAGACGAAGAGAAGTTGTTATGATCGATGAAAGCAAATTTGGCCATAAAAGAAAGGTGTGTAAACTATGCAAAAACGTTAAGATTGTTACCTTGATGTCCAAACAATACATCATTCAAAAATGTGTATTGCAGAGCTACTTAATGTAGAGACAATATGCATACATTTAATACACAGAAAGTTAAAATTTATTTTCACCATTTCTGCTGTACAACAGTGTTTCTATCATAGACTATTATTTCTAATTATACATAAAGTAGTAGAGTGTATTGTAAATTGTAAAGCATTTTAACAACTGTTCCGAACATGCTCTTAGAGTTCACTGCTGTGTGTTTAACAGTGTTGGGACTAACGCGGAAGTAACGCGTTACTGTAACGCAACAATTTTTATTTTTTTTAGCTAATAACGTTACTTGTTACCTATTCCCATTAAGTAACGCCGTTATAGTTACTGTGATTTAAATGGGTGCGTTACATTATGTGATGGAACTGAACCGAATCTCCCTGCGGATGTAACGTACAGGCGAATACAGCAATGTCCTCTCACAGTACCATGGAAAAGTGAAAGTTAACCAGAGAGGAGTGATGATTGGTTAACGCGGGGGTGGGTAACATTTCAGGGTATGCCAATCAGAAACAGAGTTGGGCGGGTCTTGCCTTATGGGGAAATACACACACACACACACACACACACACACACACACACACACACACACACACACACACACCACACACAACAACACACACACACACACACACACACACAACACACACACAACACACACACCACACACACACACACACACCACACACACACACACACCCACACACACACACACACACACACACACACACACACACACACACACACACACACACACACCACACAACACACACACACACACACACACACACACACACACACACACACACAACACACACACACACACACACACACACACACACACACACACGAGCTTTAATGAAACACAGAGACCCAGACGTAATAGTACTGTACTGCATCATATTATTTTCGAATCAATAATTTTTCAAATTATGAATTTTTTTTTTTAAATCTTTTTTTTTTTTTTATAACCATTTTTACTCCTGGTCTCTCGCGCCCCCCTGGCATGCCTCTGCCCCCCACTTTGAGAACCACTGATCTAAACAGCCAAAAAACGATCTTTTAAATCGCACTTTTGTGTTTTATTGTTCCACTATTTCATAATGATAATTGCTACAATGATGGGGAGTTGTCTTTTCTCTTACGGTGCCACAGAACAACACAAAAACTTGTATTTTTATTGTTATTATTTTTAAAGTAAAGTAACTTGTTACTAGTTACTTTTTTGAGAGCAGTTTAACTATAACTATTACTAATTACTTTTTAAAAGTAACTTGCCCAACACTAGTGATTAATAATTGAAAACAAATGCATACAGTATTCCATGTAGAGATATACAATGGTAAGGCTCTACGGAAAATATTTTTAAAACATTCTTTATTTAAACAAACTGCAGACAGAGCCATTTTAATGTAAGCCTCTTTTACCCATCCCACTGTTTGTGGCTCAGGTGGTTGTGCATTATTGTCCACAGCGCTATGAGGCCATAGGTTGCATAAATATACTATTTGTTCCCATGGAGCAAAGAGAAGGATGATTTTGGTGTGTCAAAACTAAGTAGTAGCCTTTTGTAACAGGCATTTTGTAAACAATTATAGGGGGGCTTCCATATCCAACACTCTGCCGGATATGGAAGCCCCTCTTTAGTTTTTTTACCTGCTGGGCCCAGAGTAACATGCTTTTGCGAGCACAAACTAGAGGGGATCAGCAAACACCAGTATGATTTTGGTGAAGTTGTGACTATCCTGGACAAATATATAGGGGGGTTCCAAATCCGGCAGCACCTGCTCTGCCGGATATGGAAGCCCCTCTTTAGTTTTTTTACCTGCTGGGCCCAGAATGAAATGCTTTTGTGAGCACACACTAGCAGTGGCGTTTTCTCCTGGAGGCCAAGGGAAGCCATGCTTCCCGTTTTTTCGGATTGTAGTTATAATTTTAATAAATAATAAAAACACTTTGTTTAGTTTCGGAAATTGTTCTTTGCTGTGTGTTGCTGCCGGCTCGTCTCTCCCCATTCTCATTGAGTATTTTACAAAGAGTGAAACAGCGCCCCTCTAGATGTTATGGTAACACAGTAGATTGCCCTCACTGTTGCGAGAGGAGGCCAGCCAAAATTAGAGGTTTCTCAATACTCTAATTTCCCCTCCTCGACTCCTATCCTCGAGACTTAGTCCCGCCCACAGGAGATGCGAGCGGAGGACTGAGGAGGGGAACCGAGGAGAGAGGAGGGGAAGCAGCAGGCGGTTAGAGAAATGAGGGGTCCTTCTCAGGTCGATTATTTTCATTTCCTCGGTCCTCGGTATCACCGGAAGTTGATTTGTCTGCGCCATCTTGAGTAGCGTCCCATGGCGCTTATTTCTGCCGGAGGACCGAGGAGCGATAATAGAGGAGCGATAATCGAGGAA
Organism: Gymnodraco acuticeps; assembly: GCF_902827175.1. Classification (NCBI taxonomy): domain Eukaryota; kingdom Metazoa; phylum Chordata; class Actinopteri; order Perciformes; family Bathydraconidae; genus Gymnodraco; species Gymnodraco acuticeps. Next base: position 160,021 of record NW_022989777.1, read on the forward strand.
TCACTAGACCATCCTCCGATGAAATCCACAGATACTCGCCCCGCCCCCTTACTGTGTATCGCTCACTGATTGGACGATTCAGTGCATGCACTGATCTGATGCTTCTTGACATGAGAGCAGTTTCCCAGCGGAGTGAAGAAAATACATGCCAAGGGAAGCCAGAGGCGGCTGGCTTCCTTGCCCTCACAATCCAATCAAATCGCATCAACTTGATGGTACAGTGACGCGTCCTAAAACCCGGAAGTAAGCTGCGCTCGCGTTCCCTCGACAAAAAAAAGCAATGGGATTTCTCCATAGGATTTTGGAAAATAGCTCGAAATAAGGTCTGTGGAAAACGTCCCATTGCTCTTAAAACTCATTGTAGCGGCCAAAATCATATAGAACTAAAACAGATAATTAACTTAAAATAATACAGCCGCTGAGGCACTAGTTAGCGGATCTTACGCAGGGCAATGATCCAGGTCCAGACAAGATTCTCCGTTGTGCATTTTATTCCTATAACAAAATACAATGAACAGGTTTCCTATATCTCTTTCCTTAAGCCTTTTTCCTTGTGTGGCTTGAAACACCCTGGTAAAAAAACCGTTTGCCTACTAGAGCTCTGGCTCCCACCACCCACCAGTCTCCAATATATACAATTACACCAGGTGCTCTAATCACCCAGTGCCCAAAACATGCCTTCAAAATAAAAGCATAGAAACTACTTTAACTTATGACACTAACTAAGAATACATATAAATAAATGATAATAACATTCCGGCCCCTAATTGTGAACTGTGTAAACACACAATTACAAATGGAGCTATACTCTATCCGTATCCCAACTATACAAATAATGTTCTCCATTTTCTTCAGGCAACAGCCTCCTGGAAAATAAAAGAAAGAGAGAGGAAAATAGTCTAGAAAAACAGAAAGAATAAATGCTCATGATGCTACGCTGCTGCATCCAGGAGCAGGCGGATCTTCAAACAGGTCTCTCCATGACACTGGTCTTCATTTGGGGCTCACAGAGCTGAACAATCATTTTCCGTCCGTCCTTCCCTTCATCCAGGGTCCACTTGTATTTGCAATGAAGAACACATCTCCTGTTAGAAATGATTTTCTGAGCCTTTTCCACTCGCTCTGTCATCCAAATCCTCTTTATAAGGAGGCTCCTCTGTGTCTCCATCACTGTTCACACCATCTATCTGGAGGTTGGAAAGCATTTGATAAAGAAAACTAATCTGGACACTTCTGTCTTCTCAAATTACAGACCCATCTCGAAGCTTCCTTTTATTTCAAAGATATTGGAGAAAACCGTACTCTTACAGCTGCAGTCTTTTATACATGCACACAATATTTTCGATATTTTTTCAATCCGGTTTTTAAAGCGCTTCACAGTACTGAGTCTGCCCTTCTAAGAGTATTCAATGACCTCCTGGTCACTACAGACTCTGGTGACTCTGCCATCCTTATGCTCTTAGACCTCACAGCTGCTTTTGATATGATTGACCACTCCATCCTTATCTCTCGTCTAGAGCACTGTGTGGGTATCAGGGGCACTGCCTTAGAGTGGTTCAGGTCCTATCTGTCCAAGAGATCTTTCTCTGTTACGCTTGGTGACTTTACATCCTCTTCTGCCCCCTTATCCTGTGGAGTTCCCCAAGGTTCTATTTTGGGGCCTATTTTATTTTTCCTTATACCTTCTCCCCCTTGGACTGATTTTTAGAAAATATGGCGTCTCCTACCACCTTTATGCGGACGACTCCCAATTATATCTACCCCTAAGAAAAAACACTAGCTCTCTGATGCCCCTGGTTGACTGTCTTAATGACATAAAGGCCTGGATGGCGCTAAACTTTTTAAATATAAATGAGAGCAAAACGGAGGTAATTGTGTTTGGACCAAATGGTGATGTCCCTTCCATTGACCTGGGTTCCCTGCAACAGTTTGCAAAACCTATGGTCACAAATCTGGATGTCAAAATCGACAGTGCTTTTAAATTAGATAAACAGATAAACTCTGTGGTTAAATCCAGTTTTTATCACTTGAGGCTCCTGTCCAAAATTAAACCGGTTTTATCCTTTTTTAAACTTTGAGCGTGTAATTCATGCCTTTGTTTCAACTCGTTTAGATTATTGTAATGCACTTTATGCCGGCCTAAATAAGATTTCGCTGGCCCGCTTGCAGCTTGTACAAAACGCTGCGGCGCGGCTGCTTACAGGAACCCGCAAGTTTGACCACATCACACCAGTTCTGGCTTCGCTCCACTGGCTTCCTGTCCATTTTAGAGTCCATTTTAAGATTTTATTGTTTGTTTTTAAATCTCTTAATGGGCTGGCCCCAGAGTACATCTCCGACCTCTTACAGGTGTACACCCCCTCAAGGGCTTTGAGGTCGGCTGATCAGCTGCTGCTTGTAGTCCCAAAAACAAAACAAAAGACCAGGGGAGACCGAGCGTTCTCATCGGTAGCCCCCAGGCTCTGGAACGACCTGCCCCCTCAGGTTAAATTGTCGCCCACTCTTGAAGTTTTTAAGTCCCGCCTAAAAACCCACCTATTTTCCCTCGCTTACCAGTCAGTCTGAGCTATGTCTTACCTATTTGTATGCTTTTACTGTCTGTCCATAGCCTTTATGTGCCTTGTATTTATTCTTGTGTGCTTTTTTAACTTTTCTTATGTGTGCTTTTTATCTATTCGTGTAATATTATATTTTATTATAATGTTATGTTCATTGTGAAGCACTTTGGCAAACCCTCTGTTTATTAAACTGTGCTATATAAATAAAGTGGATTGGATTGGATTGGATTTCTTCAACCTGTGTTTCGGTCTGATGTTTATGACTTTGTTGACTCTCTGATGTCTTGGAGCTGGTCTCCTCTTTGTGGTTTCTTCCCTGCTCCTCACTCTGTGTGCTTTTCCCATTGCACTGCTGATGTGTTTTCTTTTGAATCATGATGAATGTGAAGTTTGATGAGCATCTTCTCTTGTTGTTCCACTGCAAGCTGAGAGGTTACTACAACAGGCCAGACAGAGCTGAATACATAGCCCTGTCCACCGGCCCCAGTATGAACACTTGTCTCTGACTGTCCAGGGTGAAACATGTGCTTTGTTGAAGGATGTGCCTGTGTCCTCATCTTCAATATGAAGGGCTGACCGTTTCTTCTGGTGACACACACTGCACTTCAAAGATTTCCAATAGTCTTTGATTATGTGACCAGCAGGGCAAACAAAACTAGATCCATCCCTTTATGGAATTTGTTTCCTCATTTTCATATTTGTCAGAGAATATTTTTAATCCGATCTCTTTGTGTCTAGAGGTTCTCAGCTTTTCTGAGAAACTGTTAAATCACAAAGATATGCTTTTCGTTAAATCGCATATACTCCTGCCTGGAATGTGAGGAGGACACAGGTCAAGAGGTCCTCTGCCTTCCTGTGGGTGAGGGGTTTGGCACATGTGGGTTTGTAATACAAACGGGTCTTTGTTCCAATGTCTGGTAATGATTAAGGTAGTAAAGGCGGGCTATCTAGGTCCCTCCTTTTGGGGATATACAGATCCATGTTTAGCTTTATGTCTTCAGAGTGTTGCTAGGTGGCTCACATGAAAGTGTGATATACTTTGTGATCTCTCCGGCCGTATTCTACTCTCAATAAATATCAGTGTTTGACTAAAGCCGCTCCAGCTTCCATCCTTTCCTGAGCCTTGGCTCTGCATTGCTGCACAGAAGTTTCCATCACAATATCGAAGCTTGAACATTTATCCTGTGAGTGATGGTTGTGTTGAAGAGAAAAACAGTTGTAGTTTGGGGCAGAAGGAAACTTTATCTTTTCAGATTTTTGTTTGTTACCATTTTCAACAGATCCTTTGGATTCACGCCTCGAGTGGATTTTCAGTATGTCATGTTTGGCATTGAGTGCAGACAGTTTTAGGTCAAAAGCAAGTTTTGTCTTTTCTTTTCTAAGCTCCTCCTCTTGGGCTTCCAATGCATGCTTCCTCTTCAATGCAGCCATGCGTTCTTTAAGGACTGCTAAATCAGCTTCAGCTTGGATTATTGCAGATGATCTGTATGATAATCTGACTACTTTCTATGGTCTGGAATTATTGTCCTTTAACATGTGTGGTGCAATGTCTTTATGATTTACCTCGTCAGAAGATCCACTTCTGTCCTGTGATGTGGCGTCTTGCATCATTTTCTTTGATTGGCGTTAATTAAATATCCAAATATGTTATTTTAATCCACAGGAGAAAACGCAGATGCATGTGCATGCCTGCGCGTCAGAGTGCGTAATCACTGTGTGCACCTGTTCCCACGGTCCGACTATTCTTTAAACTTTTTCCACTGTTCATTCATATGCGGTGAAACAATGACTCCAGCACTCCAATAGTGAGGCCGTTTTCCTATACAGCCACTGGAGAAAATGTTCACATACCGCCCATGTTCCTGTGCCGTTGTTGAAGTCCGTCCAGGGCCCGGTGTGTCTTTTAAAGTGAAATCCAATACTCCACTTCAAACGCGGGCAATCCAAAAATCCACAAAAAAGAACTTCAAAAAACAAGTCCGCTTTCACGGCAAGGTTTTTTACTTTGTAGCGGCCAAAATCATATAGAACCAAAACAGATAATTAACTTAAAATAATACAGCCGCTGAGGCACTATGCGGATCTTACGCAGGGCAATGGTCCAGGTCCAGACAAGATTCTCCGTTGTGCATTTTATTCCTATAACAAAATACAATGAACAGGTTTCCTATATCTCTTTCCTTAAGCCTTTCCCTTGTGTGGCTTGAAACACCCTGGTAAAAAACCGTTTGCCTACTAGAGCTCTGGCTCCCACCACCCACCAGTCTCCAATATAATACAACCACACCAGGTGCTCTAATCACCCAGTGCCCAAAACATGCCTTCAAAATAAAAGCATAGAAACTACTTAAACTTATGACACTAACTAAGAATACATATAAATAAATGATAATAATAATAAACACAAACAGCAAGAAAATAAATGTTACACTATTAAATAATATAAAGAGATATATATAGCTCCAACACTCATTTCCCTGCTTCTCGTGGTTTCCTTAGGCGCGTTCACACCGCAGTACTTTTCCCACTTTAGTTCCGATATAGTTCCGAAATGTTGCGTTCACACCAAAAAGAGCCGGAACTCAAATTAGTTCATGAGAACCTTTTCACCCCCTTTTCTGTCCCTGCTAGAGAGCAGGGACTTTCGTAGGAGAAAAAGGTTCCTATGTCTGATTGGCTGGGCGGATTGCAAACCACGCCCCGTAAAACTCCCAAAAAGTTTTGTGAAGCCGCCATATTATTATCCTCGCATTACAGTGTGAGAAAAAGTTTTTAGAGAGTACTTGTCCATGGACAAGTGAGTTTGGCAATTTACTTGTCCGAATACATTTTTTACTTGTCCAGAATGGACAAAAATTGGGGCCACTGGAATCTTCTTCTTCGTCATCGTATTTGACATTTTCCCACGATTTTACCGACACCGTTAACGTAAGTCAGCGGTAAGATTTTACTGCATCACACATAGGGTTGGGTATCGTTTGGATTTGAACGATTCTGGTTCTGGTTTTCGATTCCGGTTATTGTCGGTTCTCAATTCCGGTTCTTTGAGAGGGTCAAAATAAGTCAAACTGGGAGAAAAATATATTTATGAAAAGATTAAGTCAAATCTGTATTCCTATTTACAAATCACTTCATACTGTTGAACTTCTTACGGTTATTGAATACAATTATATACAAATAATCTCTGCATTGTTTAGTTAGTTCTAAGTGGTGCAGTTTGAGAATGTACAATTGGCCCAGTCTCCTCTGATGTTACACTGCAACCTGCCTGTGAGACAAAGTCCAACCACACATGTCCAACACATAGGACATAACCTAATAATAATAATAATAATGACACATTAGATGTATAGCCTATAGGCCTAGCGCTTTTCTACAACTCAAATACGCTTACACATGTCCTGCAATACACATGCTGCAGCTGCTCACTGTTTGTAAAAGTAAATAAATAGTATTTTCATTTCAATAATGTACTTTATATACCCTGCTTGATAAACAATACTGACATCCCTATGCTCCTCCGAGTCTGGGGGTCCGGGGATGTGAGGACAGTGCGAGGACACAGACAGGGAGGCTGCTTCACTTCATAAAGGAAATGGTGGTCAATATTAACAACATAGGAGTTAAAACGCTTAATAACCTTCATTACGTGTTAGAGAAAGAACATAAGAAAGTTTGACAAAGATGAGGCTGTTAATCGGGCAGCGGATCCGCTGTGTGTAGAGAGAGAGAGAGAGACGCTGAGCTGCACCGTGCAGCGATCAGCTGATACGGAGCATAGAGAGAGCTGCAGTCCGTGCGGCTCGGCCTCGCCTCCTGTCCTCACAACTCTTATTAATCCCGGTACCGGACAATTGTTATTTGTTCCTACTCGGAACCGTGTTTTGCTTCCCAACCCTGCCACTGTGCTACACTTCCCGCCCCGCCCCGTCTAACTGTACAGAAAGCGGCGAGATGCATTTCCTTAGGAATCGACAAGCAGAACCGAAACTAACACTTCTAAACGAACAATGGCGGACACGTACAATTTGCGAATGAGTTCTGCCTTTTGTAAACTGAATTTATCAATAATTTGTCAATAAATCAGGGCGAAAAACGTCACTTGTCCACCGGACAAGTCAATTGAAAGATCTACTTGTCCGATATTGTAAATAACACGTCCCGGACGGTGGGACGTGTACTTTTTCGCACACTGCATTAGCATTATTAGCATTAGCCCAGCGCAGAAACGCAGAGAGACTAACTTATGGCAACACAAAATAAAACATGGGAGCGGTGGAGATGAGGAGGTGTCGGCGTTCTGGCGATTTACTCGGAAGGCTTCAGTACTGAACTAACTCCGGGGACTTCCGGCCGGGGACTTTGGGCGGCAGTATACGCCGTGAAGTGGTTTGCGGCCTGCCAGTAAACCCAAAGCAGAAGAAGAAGAAGTGACGTCAGTGGCTTCATTTACCTAATCCTCCCCCAGGAACTTATTCCGGTGTGAACACGATCTGTACTTAGTTCATGAGAACTAAAGAGTTCTTATGAACTAAGTTCTCATGAACCTTTGAGGGAAAAGTACTGCGGTGTGAATGCGCCTCTCTCCATGCTTCCCTGTTGGGAGGGACTAAACGCAGGGAAACGACGCAAGTGAGGGAGCAAGGATTCCATTTAATCGACCTGAGAAGGACCCGACAACTCCTCTCCTCTGATACCTCATTCACACCAACGCAACTCCGGTTCAAGCTCCGTGCTAGAGCTTTTCAGGTTCAGAACCAGTTCTTCGGTTTAGCTCTGGGTCTTTTCACACCGCCCAGAGTCCGACTGGTAATGCGTCGTTGCGTCATGACGTAACCGTTTGCGTGCCTACTTCATAAAGCCACACCGCGAGGATGAAATCAGTTGCATTCATTTCTTATGGCTCTATCTGCAGCTTTTCCGGAGTCATTTCTGTGGTTTAGTTATATTCTTATAAAAAAGTGTACTCGTGTCAATAAAGTTTTTTTTAAAACACAACTGCTTCCGAGGTCAGTCTTATTTCTTAAGGTGGACTGAACCATGAGTGTGGAGTAACGTTGTATCTTTCATTTAAATGCACTGTAACCTTCATCCAGGTATGTAACAGCTGTTCTCAAATGAACAAGTGAAGTAAAGTTTAATATTTATAGTTTTATAGATTTATAATGAGAGGTGATCAACGTGAATGCCCAGGTTCCACCTTAACACGCAGACACGTTGCTTCACCATGAGCAGAAACCTTTATATATACAGTCTATCGTACAAACTGGATAAAACGCGGGCTTTTTGTTGTTGTTCAGGAGTTGATCTGTCTCTGCCCCCGCCTCGACATAAGCGTGACGTATGTGGTGCTTTTTTCTCTGGCCGGACAATTTTTTTGGTGCTTGAAACGAACCGGATTCCGGAGCTAAGAGGCTGCTCCGCTGCGGTGTGAAGAGGAAAACCCGGTGCTTTTCAAGCTCCAGCTCCGAACCGGCACTGAAACACCGTTGGTGTGAATGAGGTATGAGCGGTCATTTTAAAGAGACGTCCAGACAGGAGGCACAGCAGCCCTCTGTCTGATGGACAGATGTGTTCATGATGACTTATATATTTACTTTGAATTCATTGACAGTGCGGTATAATGAGACAATAACAGGCTACAGATGCGGACACATAGACACACATATATTTATATAAATATATACAATTTCAGAATCAAACAAGTATGAGAGCACTCTCATAATAACGTAACACAATCAGAGACTGGATATATCCCCCCCCACCCCTCTCTCTGGTCGCTGAAATGGGGAATTGAAATGACGGGCTAAAAGTTGTGAAGCACTAAATGGTTTTAGAAAAATATCGACTCTTTGTTTGTAGATATCTACTAAACTACAGCATACAAATACAGAGAGTAATGTAGGCCTGTTATACTGAGTGATATATATTTTACACACTGCTCTGCTATCTTTCTTCCGTGGAGGAACCATCAGTGTATCCTCGGTTATAGCTCCTCCAGAGAGCCTCCTCGATCCTCGGTCCTCGATGTGCATTTAGAGAAATGAGACGTCCTTCAAAATGGCGCGCTGAAATTCATTTCCGGGTCACTACCGGAGGACCGAGGGGTCGAGGAGGGGACATTTGAGTATCGAGAAACCTCTATGGTACCTATGGCGCTGTAATCACTCATCTGGTTACAGCGTTACATTGACAACCACCAGGGGGTTCCAAGTCTGGCAGGGGAAATACCTGCTCTGAACATGTTATGGAGAGAACAGTGCAGATCGTCCCTATTGACACCAGGATTAACCTAGTCTAAAATAAGGAACATTAATAGTGTGATATAGGCACAGATATAAGATAAGATCAATAATACACTTTATTTTAGGGCACCTTTCAAAGCATTCAATGTCACTTTAAAATACAATAAAAAATAAAATATGAGTGGCATTACAATACAAACATGTGTTGAGTAGGAAACCACAGAGGAAAATTACATTCAAAGGAGCAATTAAAGCGAGTGAAGCCAGTTTGAACACATTATCTTTTAGGCTTGCTTGAAAATAACAGTGTCTGACATATGTTATATCATTACTGTTATATCATTGCTTATCAGTGGTTATCAGACACTTAAACAACAGAGAAGGTTTTAAGAAATAGGACTATACTGACAAATGACATATTATCCTATCATTGTCTGTTCTGTAGGAAGGAGGAACATAGCAGAGCGGGACTACACTCAAAAACGGAAGTTTGTTCCAATACGAAGATTGTGACTATCTGAAAAGTGTCCTTAAAACGAGCCTCCTCGCAATTATGCACATTATTTATTCAGCCGTTTGCTGTTTGATCTGATCGGAAATATATCATTTAAAAAAGAGAAAAAAGCTTATTAATTGCTTTTAATTGAACTATTCATATCTTAGACTGCACTGTAACTTTTATCCATGTACTTTTTTTCTTTTAATGTTTAATTGACTGCACTGTAACTTTTATCCATGTATTTTTTCTTTTAATGTTTATTTTATTAGCTTTTCTTTTTAATGACTGATTTTAAATGCCATTTTCTTAATCTCTTTCATTTTTTGTAAAGCACTTTGAATTGCCTTGTGTTGAAAAGTGCTATATAAATAAACTTGCCTTGCCTTGCCTTGCCTTGCCTATTAAACTAGACGAATGCTCAATACAGGCGATGACGTCACGTTTGCAGGGCTTCAATCTACGGCAAGCCTTCAACCATACGGCACAACACCGGTGTCAGTCATAGACATATAAAGAGTAGACGCCGCATTGACCGCTACTGCCTATTGGCGCTGACGAGCCGTGGGGCCGCCATCTTGGACCGGTCACCTGCTCCACTCAGTGTAATCTGTCTGGCAGGCGCAATGAAGTGTCAGCGCATTTAATCAATCATAACTCGCTGAATACAAAACTGATTTTCACGGGGGGGTTTTTCTGCAAACGTCATATATGTAGGCATGATACCGGACACATGATTCGGCGTATTTGAATATTCATAGTAGGCTTAACAGCAATAGAATATTCTGGTATTTGATAGCCTATATGTTATGTATGATAGGTATTTTGCAAAAGACACACGATATATAATGTAGACTAATATATACACACACACACATACAAAAACACTAATGGTCTATATGATAGAGAAGCAGAAGCAGATTGTGTAGGCCTACTACTCAGCTATTTTAATAAGTTGAAAAATGAAGAAACAATAATACATTATACATAGACAGAAGTTATATATCAGTAAAAATTAATATCTATATATGTCAGTAAAAATGAAAATCTACATCTATATCTATATAAAAAATGTAAATGTTCAAGTTAAACACAAGAACATGACACCACCCCGCCCCAAACCATATTTACACAAAGTTGCTCATGAAAGTTTAAATGAGCTAAAAGCCCTGAAAGAGGACTGTTTTGCAGAGCTTCTTTCTCGTGCTCCCTTTCTGCAGGTCAACAGAGGTGAGTTTGGCAATGTGGTGTAGTCTTATTTTCAGAAACACAACCAATGACAACAAGTTGGTGTAGAGGAAACTTCTGTGTAGCAATGCAGTGGGAGTCACCGACTCAGGAAGGAGACACGGTAGGAGCAGTAGCTTTGATGTCAAACACTGGTGGTTTATTTAGAGTTACGGCCGGAGGATTCACATCACAAGTCCAAGAGTCAGAGGTTCTGACTTCACGGTAGAGTTGCCACGTCAATTCTGGAGAGCCTCTCTCTTGCCAGCCCATCTAACTGGTTTCGCAGAGAGTAAACAACATATTTGAGAAGATAGCCTAAACAGTGTGGGAACACTGAGCTACTTGCGTCGGACACTTATGACCTCGAAGATTTCACCTTGGAGTCCACAAATACAGAGAAGGAAGTGTCCCAGTGTACCCACAACACAGACCATCTGTGACCCAGTATTGACCGGTCACAGAATGGGAACAATAACATTATTGGCTAAGCAGCCTGTGTCCTTAAAGGAGGTAAACAGACATCAAGGTTTGTCCTGTATGTCACATATTGGCGTCTATGACAATTATTTCCATAACAGTCCTCTCTTTTTATCATTTATGATAACCTAAAAACATTAGTCTAATAATAATTTGGTCAATAATTAACTCAATAGGCGTCTCCAGATTCGAGTGTGGTCTCACCTTACATTAATTACATCACAAAGTAGAATAAGATTGAAACATCCAATCACAATGATTGATACAGCCAATCATAATAGGAAAAATCATCTCTCATCAGTGTTTGATCATCTTTTGTCAAAAGCATAATAATGAACACACATAAAACACAGGTGCACAATGGCTAAATATTTGTTTTAAACTAATATATTTTATCATTTACCATTAGTTAATTTCATTCATCAAACTATAAAATCAAAACCAGCTTGCCGCTTTAAAGATTTACTTCAAGGCAATCACTAGTCAAAAGCATTTTAAAACTCAGGATCGTAAGAGATCCAGCTAAAAATGTACAGTTAGAGTATAGAATTCACACTGGTGATTTGATCAATCTGTAATCTGCAAAAGTGCAGTGTCCTCAATTTTAGGATTACTTTTACGTTTACTTAAATATGCTTTAGTCAAGAGTAAGGCACTTAGTGAAATCAATACATTCATTTTAGTCAAGTACATTGTTCAAAATCTGAAAAGGAAAAGTTAGGCAAATATTCAAAGACTTTTGTAAAAACCTGGAAAAGGAAGGATTAACATTCTTAAACTTGAATTATTACATTTGTAAATGCTACCCACTGATCTGTACCAAATTAAGTCTATCAAGTATTCCTATTAGCCATACTTACCTGAGCTACTTATGGTACTTGGAAAGGATTCTTCTGTGTTTATCTAATGTTGAGAATATCAATTTCTTTAAATCATACTTCTCTAATTTGAGGATCAAATATGCTACATAATTGTTATATGAAATATTATAAATATTTGTTTTGGGCCAAAACTGAAATGAATCCAGTACTTGAAACATCATTGTAGGTCTTTCTATGCATGGATAATACATTAAAGAGTAGTGTTGTTAAGCCTGATTGCTGGACGATTAAGGATATTAACATTATCTGTGATAATAGTAGAAATATCTTATGATTCAATACTTTATAATCTGAATTAATTTTGTTTAGTACGAAGGTGTAATCTGATCCGGTAAAAATATATTAATCACCACTATTCAACACATGTCTGGTCATTGGAAATATAAAGACAGTCATTAATTGTACATCTGTAAACATCCAAGATATAAAATCAATTCAAAGTTAATCTTTGTACGAGAGCTGGAAAAACGTGTCCTTCAGTCTTTCTGACTCGTTCTCCTCCTCTCTTTATGACAACGAGTGTCTGGTGTGTGTAAAGGCATCCTGATACTATAGATTAGCACGGAGGTGCTGATTGGCTCAAACTCTTCCTCAGAGCGCCATATTTAAACCCCCCAATTGCTCTGCTTTTGTGTGGCTCATTAGTGAGCACTGTAGTTGATCCCCCCAGTGAAACGGAGGCTCATCTGCCTGCATTCCTTCTGCTATCTGCTTGAGAGCAGTGCCAGACAAAACTGCGTATTCCAAGTGGCGCATCCAGGTATCCCCCCGTATTGGGAGAGGTTAGGAAGACATCTGATCCTCCAAGAAACAAGGAACCTGGTATGAAGCCTCTGAAGTCCTCGCTCGTCCCGCAGGGTTGTCTGCCTGAGCCCACCGAGCAGAATGGTGAAGAAGCATCCCATCTCCTCAGATAGTTGAAGATTAGAATCCTCTCATCTCGAACGACTTCGTGCCTCCTTGCCCGTAGATGGGGTGCCCTCTGCAGCCGGAGAGTGTGACCCTCTCTCTCTGACCCTTGGCCTTCAGAGCTGTCCTAGTTATTGGGTTAACACTTGATAGGGATGTTTTCCTGAGTGCAGACAACTCAAGGTAATGGATTAGCACATTATCATTTAAATACAAAAATAGGATAGGCCCCTCAGAATTATTTGGGAGCCTTCCTGACACATGCACATGCATAAATGTAAGGTTTGTGTTAGTAATTTAACATGCAAGAATCATATACTCATCAGTCCAAAGCAGATAAATGTTATTTTAATTTAAAGGTGAGCTAGTCCCTGTGCATATCACCCCTTCTCAATGATTCTAAATGTTATATTAATTCACCATTTACCGTTCGATAAAAGATTAGTTTATCAGAAATATTTTCCTCTTCCATAAAACAGGTTTGAGAAATAAATGTTCCAATATAAAATCAATTACTCAATATAATTGACTCTTCCCTCCCTTTTCTTACATATGTCTCATATGAAATAATAACTTAGGAGTCTATTTAAGCATGGTGTAGTTTATAATCTATTACTCGAGAATACTCAGTATCACCTGTGCGCAGCTTACAAAAAAAACAATTGTGAGAAACATATATTATGCAGGAACTGTATACCTTTGTTGAAAAACAAAGCATATCTGATTTGGGAGGAAAAGCTTCATCCCCCTTAACATCTGAGTTATTACTGAAAGCATAGCATAAATGATAGTGGGTGTCTGAGGGTGTTATTACTGACAAATGTCAAACACATTCAAAACCTTACATTTGAAAACAGGTTTGCATTCCTTCTCTTAAAATGACGTTATCATTGGAAACAATAACAGCTAATTGTTTTGATGTAGAATCTATCAATTGAATCGTTAGAGCAGAACAGAATGGTCGTATTGTAGCCTGAGTACCGTGCAGCCTTTAGTTTTACCAGGTGGAAACATTGTCCATATAATGTGAATACATGTAGAACTAGACATTAAGAGGCCTATTTTAAAAAATAGTAGGGGCTTTTAACAGCTTGCCAACCTACAGGCATCCTCTGCATAGCAGTATGAATAGCCTTAAAAAAAACAACCCACTCTGCGGTAACGAGAGTCATATTTCTGAACCAAATGCCCTAAGTGAAGCCGTTAGTCCCATCTGACTGACCCAAGGGTTGGTGCTGGTGTGACCGGGAGGCTTCTAGGTGTTCAAAGCAGATGTCAAGCTTTCAGTTCATGGCTTGGTGGGGGGAGTGGCCCACGTGAGACAGTATTGTTCAGTTTGAGAAGCAGCATTGTCTCTGGAAGCAGGGAATGGTGTCCATTCTCAGACCAGACCATTAATGTCATTTCATGTAGAGCAGCCATAGCATCTCTGTGACTGCACTCAGCCGGACTGTCAGAACTGGGTGACTCTTAGTGAAATCGTCCAAGGCCATAGACAGAATGGAACCACGTACCAACAAAAGGGACACAAGGTCATCATTGTCTCTCTTTACCATTGGCCTAATTGCACAACAAATTAGTGGGAAAAATGTGGAGCACTAATCCATCATGTGAAATGTTGAGTTAATCTAAATAATTACTTATGGGTTGAAATCAAATTAACATTAGAACTAAAGTCAGTCATAATTGGACTTTGCACGGATCCGAATCTAAGCAATACACCATTTCCCAGCTCTGTAATGAAAAGGATAACAAGATTCGGTACATTACAGGAGTGTTCCACACCCAAACATGCACACTTATCTTATTCTAGTAGAGATTAGAGGACAAGGTCTAATGTTGTGAACAAAATGATCAAATCAAAGTTATTTTGTTTATTGTTATGTACCTAATTTAATTTAATAATTAATCTTGAATTACTAATAACTTTAAAGAAGGCAACAATTTACAATTTGGATGAAGTGATTACTCATCCAAAGTGTGTGTGTGTGTGTGTGCTTATCTGCCCAAGGTTTCAAACATTTGGGACAGCACAGCAGTGAGAATGTTATGAGAACCAATCTGTTGTTTACACTAAACTCGAAGGAAGCTAGACTGGAACATTTTAAATAAATCAAAACACTTGCACATTAATTAAATACATTTGACATTTAGCTCGAGCTGGGTTCAATACTTTTCTTTATGGTATTTAAAATTGGGCTCGAGTAGAACCCCTGGATTTGGCTTGCAACACAAAGTGATACTGATCTCTGTAGGACTTGGGAGTGTTATGATTCAAAGTGTGGGCCTGTGGAAAAGAGGCCCTTGGAAAACAACACCTATTTTGTAACTGTAATTACTTATTTTAAAGAGATTGAAACATTATACTTTTAAAGAATTGCTCAATTAATTTAACACATTTATTATGCACACAATAAAAACTTCAACAAATATATTGATCCTGGCTTAACCAGCAACCTTTACTCTGTTGTTCATAAGCTCGGTTTCAGAAAACTTGTCAGTAGTTTAACAACTATTTTAATTTTAGTATTGTCTATGGAGACCAATTGGTTGATACGAGAAATAATTTGAAGCAGTTTAATAAAGAATGTTAAACTGTTTTTAAAACTGTAATTGAACTTCAACTTATATTAATTACCTGATTCCAGTGGCCAGTTGGAACAGAATAATTAACACAGTTTCCATTTTGCTGCAACAGCGCAAAAGGTTTCAACAACAATTAGTATTATGTCTGAGTCTAGTTCTGTCTTATCTGCTTTGTTTCGGAATGTGTTCAATACATTACGTTTTTATTCATTATTACTATACAATACATAGATTAAGAATAAATGAAACAAATAATACAACATTGACCTACAAAAACAGATTTTGCAACTCTGATCTCCTCAGGCAGGTCTCTGAGGGTCTCGGGGCGCAGGACGGGCATAGGGTTTATACAAGGTCACAAAGATATCTTAACATACCAGCAATACCATTTAAGAATGGATTCTTAAAGCAATATAATCTTCTTTTCTTCTTACACCTATAGCGCTCACCCTGAACAGTGGGCTTCTTGTTTACATGTTCCCCTGCACTCAGAGGCAGGACATAAAAACACTCTTTTTATTTTTCTCAAGTCATTTACTTTTGGTGAGATAACTAAAGTTTAGTTCATTTTACCCTGTCTATGGACTGATTCATTATTAGTTGTTACAAAACATACACAAGACGGCGGGACAAACCAATATAGACCCCCATACAAACAATCAGACAAACAAAACATGAACTCGTAATAAACACCAGCGCGACAGCAAAGCTCTTCAGCTCAATTTAGTCCGGATTTTAGAGAGATCTTAGAGGGGGGTGGGGAATTAGTGGGGCGTCTTCTCACGCCTCACCCTTGTATACAAGTGATTTATCGGTGCCTGAAAGCCGTCCAAGAACGATAACTAGCTTATCCTCTTGCGACAACCACTAGGCTATTTGTTTCTAGTGGCGCTGTGCCCCCCCGATCGGAGCCCACAGACTTTTTCCCTGCCCTTTCTATCCAAACAACAGCTCAGTTGACTGTAGTCCGTACGACCAGCCTATATATACTTGCTATCGAGTTCACCTCAAGGTGAAACACAGTTTGCCTATGCTTGCTTGCCACTACACACCTCTGATCAATTAGCCTATAATTGTATGTATGCACTCCTGACCGCTACCTGCTCCAGAGAGCCGTAGCGCATCGGGTGATGCACGCACTTCGCGCTGGCCCGTCTAACCATGAGAAAAGCGGTCCTAAACAACGAGTGCTTTTAGACCGTCCCGTTTGAAGGACGGTGGTGCCGTGAGTTAAAGCCTATAGACAATAAGCTGTGACTTTCTCCCTCTCAGCCTGCACTGCTCCAGCCCCACACACACACGGGGAGGTTTTACACACACACGCAAGGCTGCAGCTGGAGCCGTGTTTTTACAGAGAGGTGATAGCAGTAAATATCTCTGGCTGCTTATTTTCAACTGCTATGTTTGGCCGCTAAGACCCTCAAAATCCGGCGATTTGTCCAATACAAATATTTTACATTGCTTTCAATTCACACAGAAGCTCCACTTCACTGATGCTCTTTCCTTAAGGTATCTCTAAACATGAGCTGTGTATGCCTGTATGACACTTCCGTCCCGAGCAGCACACACAGAGGAAATAAGCCAGGACTGAGTCCCCAGACACTGATTCCCTGGGTTTATCATCCCCAAATGTTCATTAACCAAAAGGAAACGCAGCCGATCAGTTTCACAGGTAATTTTAGGATACCGTCAATCACAGATTCTGATAAGGCAATGTCCAAAGTAGATTTGAAAATCACACTTACCAGAATCTGAAGATCTGTTGGCATCCTGCCGACAACGCCAATTTGTAGAGGAAACTTCTGTGTAGCTATGCAGTGGGAGTCACCGACTCAGGAAGGAGACACGGTAGGAGCAGTAGCTTTGATGTCAAACACTGGTGGTTTATTTGGAGTTACGGCCGGAGGATTCACATCACAAGTCCAAGAGTCAGAGGTTCTGACTTCACGGTAGAGTTGCCACGTCAATTCTGGAGAGCCTCTCTCTTGCCAGCCCATCTAACTGGTTTCGCAGAGAGTAAACAACATATTTGAGAAGATAGCCTAAACAGTGTGGGAACACTGAGCTACTTGCCTCGGACACTTATGACCTCGAAGATTTCACCTTGGAGTCCACAAATACAGAGAAGGAAGTGTCCCAGTGTACCCACAACACAGACCATCTGTGACCCAGTATTGACCGGTCACAGAATGGGAACAATAACATTATTGGCTAAGCAGCCTGTGTCCTTAAAGGAGGTAAACAGACATCAAGGTTTGTCCTGTATGTCACATCTTGGCGTCTATGACAATTATTTCCATAACAGTTGGAATAATGGTTGTTGATGCCAAACTGCGTCTCCTCAATGTGTTCCCCAAGCTGAAAAACATTCTCCGTTCCAATCTCCTCCCGGACGATGTAGGTGACTGTCGACACCTTTGGAGCTTGCCTTGTTGAAGCTTGGCGAATCACCCTCTCTGCAGCTCTCAGCACCTTCACTGTGCCTTGTGATGGAATCACTAGGCCACCGTTGTTTTTCAGGGCTAGAAGGTGGTAGCTCTCATCAAATGATGAA
Organism: Gymnodraco acuticeps; assembly: GCF_902827175.1. Taxonomy (NCBI): domain Eukaryota; kingdom Metazoa; phylum Chordata; class Actinopteri; order Perciformes; family Bathydraconidae; genus Gymnodraco; species Gymnodraco acuticeps. The sequence continues at coordinate 177,957 of NW_022989777.1, forward strand.
GGTACAGCATCTCTGACCAAGCTTCCACCAGACCACCAAACCGAGTGGGAAGATAGCTGTGGTCACTCACAACAGCCGAAATGTTGGCGAGTGGAGATGGGTGCTCTTCAGCAGTTTCAGCAGAGGACATCTCTACCGCAGACAGGGACACAGTGTGATCTTGGGCTGCCACATTGCCTGTCTCACTAGGTGAAACACCACACCGAACCATCAGACGGCGGAAGATGGCCTGGAACTGGCGTGCAGATGGATTGTTATTCCAGCCACCTTGTATGGAAAACAGGCACACAATACATACATTACTCATAAGTCATTTTCAGAATGTATTGCAATTAAAAGAACATCAACGCTACCTGACGCTCTGATGGAATTAAATAGGAGCTCCAAGTGATCCTGGCTGAACCTGTAGGTGAGGACATACCGCTGAACTTGGAGCAGTTCAGGAATCATCAGCATCAACGTGTTGATGTTAATGACAAATCCGATGACTGACAAGTACCTGCAAAAGAAAAACATTTTATTACTCTGATCATGGCAAAACATATACAGTATACTTGTAGGACACTTAGCTAACTAGGAACAATGTAATTGCAGAACTGGGATAACTAGAGAACAAGAACACATGCAATACATACCATTTTGACACCTACATGTGCTTGATGTTGTGTAATACGTACCATTAGAAGCATCTGGGACCTCAAAAACACTGAATACAAGATCATTCAAATAGAAACAAAACTGCAGATTGAAAAACATTGAAACAAGAGAACATCATTTCAACATACATACCCTCCTTCTGACACCTGCAAAACTTGATGTTGTGGAATACATACTATTTAGAAGCATCTGGGACCTCAAAAACAATGAATACAAGATCATTCCAACAAACAAAACTGAACACAGAAAAACATTGAAATAAAAGAGCATCATGTTAGCAGACCAAACTAAAGGAAAACACATTGTAACAGTAGCATCATATGAACCTGATGTAGAGAACAGAGCATCTTATGAACTCGATGCATAACGGAACAGAGTATCGTTGAACTCATGTCGTGAACTTTTCACGCATGAATAACAAGCACTATTTGAATAGACCTCTTAGATCGGTGAAGTGGTGTTCCATCTTTTGTCACCAAAGTGAGCAAGTACTCCCTGGCTCTTGACAAAAATGCTTTCCTCTCTATCCAATTCAAAGCACTCAAGGGAGATTTGAATCCTTTGGCACGAGGATTGCGTCCATTCATTGTGTCAACAGCCTGTCAATAATCTATAAAGAAATATCGGCATCTAAATCACTATCATTACAGTGTTTCATTAGGTATCAGATAGTTGTAATCAATACTCATCTATTCAAGATATAAAGAGAACAGAGTACTTATTTCTAAGCTGTATGTTCAACATGCAAACTTAGTATTTGCTTGACTTCCTTCTCTCCATAGGCCTGCTTTGTGCTACAGCACATTTCACACAGAGCTTTACCACTCTAACATTTGTGAAGGTATGTGTAAGGTTATATACACACTTTTGTATTTATGAATATGCAATATCACGGTTCATGAAAATATTTGCATGTTGAACTTAGAGAATTATCAACAAATTGTTCCTGATGCTCAAATCACATTTTGATCAATTATTTAAAAACAAACACGTACTTGGTTCTATAATCACTAACTGTTTACCTCAATGAATTCTGCCGTTGCCTCACAGTCTTTAAACTGAGAGTACCTAAGATCCCTCATTGTGCGGAGAGCAACTGACACGGAGCGACTCAGTGTTTGTGCAGCCAGGGACACCCTCATCTTGTGGTTCTCAAAGTAGACATGCTTGTATGTGATTTTATTGGCAGCATGCAGTCCGTCTTTTTTTTGCACATCATTGAGATGATTGATGAACCTCCACTTGATCTGTCCGGTGGTCGTTGCAATTGGACTGTATGCCTGCAGAGAAAGATTCAGTCACTGCTCAAACAAGTACAAACAGCAAAATGTTGATCATCACGTCCAGCCATAACTGTGCAAATGAACAGACAACAATATTTAGATACAACTTTTAGCAGCAGAGACATAACTTGTACAAATAGGTCTACAACAATCATCATTTACCTGCAACATATTACGTGCCAACTTCAGCATGTGGCATGCATCATTACAAATACTTTGTCACCAGTCGAGGGATGCGGGAAACTGGTTTGAAGTGGCTCCTGTGGGTTTCCCTTTAGCTCACACCCAAGTTGGTTGCACATGCTGACGTTGGAGACATGCCCATCTATCGTGACAGATACCACCCGAATGCCCCGTGCATGCAGCTCCTCCAAAGCATGACTGAGAAGGACCCTTTGTGTTTCAGGTGACAGAGACTTCGTCAGGTAATATGCAATGGGAGCCTTCCAATGTCCTTGTAGGCCAACCACCATGAACACAAGAGCCTCAGTAGCAACATCGGTCTCATTGTTTCCATCACCCATGTCTACAAAACCAGACATTGACTGGTTATGTGGATTATATTGCACATGTTTTCTGATGGCCATGGCATCCAACATGAGTGCAACACATCCATATTTAGCCTGGTCTTCCTGGCATCTTCTCTCCAGCATATCCAGCATCATCTTGTTCAGGCCAGGCTTGCCATCCACCGAACACAGCCACCTGTAAAAAAATTGAGAAGTAGCTATTTAACGTATTTGCAACCGTAATTTCCAAAAATAAAATTGAACAACATTAAGACTACCTTTGTAATGTATGTGGATGAGGGAGGGGAAGATTTTTAGTCTCTCTGAGGTATTTATATGCCTTTGGACCATGTAGATGGAGTGTGAGGGCAAACTCTCTGTGGTCCTTTGAGTACTCATGGCCCTGCTTTGCCTTGAAGTCTATTTGAAGATCTGAAATTGTATGAGAAAAAATTAATAAGTCCCCTTCATATAATAACAAAGGAGTTGAATAGAGAGTGTAAGAGTAAGATGTACATGAATTTCAAAGTGCTAATTTCATTTTACCTGAGTAGAAATCAAGCCTCTCTTTGAGTTCTTCATTAATGAGGTTATTTTCCCTCAAATCACCCAAAAGACTCCTCACTGTGGTCTTTGCCCTCTTTTCTCTAGCCATGGCATTCTTCCTCTCTCGCTCGAGACTCTCCATTCTTGCTAAAGCTTCATTGAGTCTGGCCTTAAGAGGAGTAGGAGAAGCAGGCAAGACATAGCTATGATCCATCCTTTAAATACATCACTAAACCCCGCCCCTCCCGCCGTGGTGGCGGCCTTGCTGTAATCCACAATCAGAACATCAAGATCACAGAACTAACCCTCCCCTCAGTATCATCCTTTGAATTCATTGCCTTCAAAGCCCCTCCCTCACTGACAGTCATCCTCATCTACCGGCCTCCTAAACCTCATCCCTCCTTCCTCTCCGATTTCACTGAATTCCTCACACTTGCCTCATCCCTCTCTCAACGTCTGTTACTACTTGGTGACCTCAACATTCACATTGACTCACCCACCTGCAAGCTGGCATCCGAATTCACAACCCTACTGGACACTTTCTCTATCACCCAACATGTCACCTTCCCGACCCATGACAAAGGACACATTCTTGATCTCGTCTGCTCTACCAACCTCCCAGTGATTGACCTCCACCCTTGCCCATTTCCCCTCTCCGACCACAAACTCTTACAATTCACCATTGCCCCCCCCCACCCGAAACCCCTGCCCACCCAGAAACATCACCTTCCGTAATCTACACTCCATTGACCATAACCATCTCTCCGAATTGCTATCGTCTAATCTCCCCCTGGACGCAACCCTCAGCTCCCCTAATGATATGCTCAACCACCTCAACTCCACCCTACTCACCTTCCTCAACACTTTAGCCCCCCTCAAAAATAAAACTGTTACTTTCAAGACCTCCTCACCCTGGTTCACACCCGCACTGCGTAAAATGAAGCAGCGAGGCCGCCAACTTGAACGTCTTTCAAATAAATCATCCCTCACAGTCCATTACATAAGCTACAAACTCCATCTCAATGCATACAAAGATGCTCTTATTGCCGCTAAATCTGCCTACCTCTCCAACATCTTCACTGACCCCTCCCGTAACCCCAGGACCCTCTTCTCCACAGTTAACAAGCTCGTCAAACCCCGTGCTGATAATCTCCCTACTTCTACTTCCGCTACTTGCAGCTCATTCCTCCAGTTTTTCGCAGACAAAATTAACGCCATTAACCACTCCTTCTCAGCTCCATCTGATATACAAGCATCTCCCCCAACCTCCACCACTACCATTTCTCCCCCCATCTCCCTTGACCTCCTGACTCCTCCTCTCCCAGTTTAACCTGGTGACCCCACTTGAAATACTCCATCTGATCGGTTCCTCAAATTCCACAACCTGCTTCCTTGACCCTCTACCCACTCCTCTCCTGAAGTCCTGCCTCCCCGTCCTCTGCCCCTATCTTGCTAACCTTTTCAACTCCTCGCTGTCCTATGGAACCGTCCCCTCTGCTTTCAAAACTGCTGCTGTTACTCCAATCCTCAAAAAACCTGGTCTTGATCCCTCCTCCCTCACTAATTACCGCCCTATCTCCAACCTACCATTCCTCTCAAAAACTCTTGAACGCATTGTAGCCAAACAAATTCACTGCCATCTCCAAACCAACCAGCTTTATGAACCCCTTCAGTCTGGATTTCGTCCTCACCACAGTACAGAAACTGCACTCGTCAAAGTCCTCAATGACCTCCTCACCTCTGCTGACACTGGTTCCCTCAATATTCTCATCCTCCTCGACCTGAGTGCAGCCTTCGATACCATGAGCCACAACATCCTGCTCACCCGACTCAGGGACATTGGTATTGAAGGTATTGCACTCAGATGGCTCCAGTCCTACCTCACTGAACGATCCCACGTCATCTCCCTCCCAAACCACTTCTCTGCCACAGCTTCAGTCACCCAAGGCGTTCCTCAAGGATCAGTACTTGGCCCCCTCCTCTTCATCATTTACATCCTCCCCCTCGGTCAGATACTCCGCCACTTCAACCTCAACTTCCACTGCTATGCTGATGACACTCAGATCTACCTCAGCACCAAATCCCTCCATAACCCACCTCTTACCCACATTGATTCCTGTCTTACAGCTATTAAAACTTGGATGCAACATAACCTCCTCAAACTGAACAGCAACAAAACAGAACTCCTCCTAATCGGCTCCAGATCCACCCTCAGCAAGGTCACTAACATAACTCTCACCATCGATGGCACCATTGTTTCCCCCCTCCAATTCAGGCACGCAACCTTGGCGTAATCTTTGACCCCACCCTCTCCCTCGAACCTCACATCCGCCAAACAGTCAAACCTCATTTTTCCACCTCCGCAATATTGCAAAAATCCTACCCTCTCTCACCCGCCCCGCAGCCGAACGACTAATCCATGCCTTCATTTCCTCCCGCCTTGACTACTGCAACTCACTTCTTTACGGCATCAGCACTACATCCCTCAACAGACTCCAACGGGTTCAAAATGCAGCTGCACGTCTCCTCACGCATACCAAATCATGGCATCACATCACCCCAGTCCTCAAAGACCTCCACTGGCTTCCTGTCTCCCATCGCATCAACTACAAAATTCTGGTCCTCACCTACAAAGCACTCCACCATCTGGCCCCCCCTTATCTCACAAACCTTCTCACTCCTTATCAACCCCCACGGTCCCTCAGATCCACCGCAGCCGGACTCCTATCCATTCCCACATCCACACTCTGCAGCTTTGGGGACAGAGCCTTCACAGTGGCAGCTCCTAGGCTCTGGAATTCCCTCCCCCAAGATCTCCGTGACTCTGAGTCCCTCACAGTCTTTCAGTCCCGCCTCAAAACACATCTTTTCAACTCTGTCTACCCATAAGCCCCCCCCCCTCTCAATCAACTTCCTCTTGACTGCCTTTTTATTTTTTTACTTACTTGTTTGCCTGTCCTTGTTTGTCTACCCTCCCTCATACTGTAAAGCGTCTTTGAGTTGTGAAAAGCGCTATATAAATAAAATGCATTATTATTATTATTATTATTATGATCCTAGTAGAAAGAGGGATGAACATGGTTTGAGTGATGTTTCACTTCATACACATCACTTTGACACAACTAGAGTATGGCCCACATTCCTTCTTATAGTCATCACCTGTCAAAGCCACTGCCAGCATCATGCGTGTGTGTGTGTGTGTGTGTGTGTGTGTGTGTGTGTGTGTGTGTGTGTGTGTGTGTGTGAGTGTGCCAGGAATGCATGTTCAACATGTCTTCAATTGTGTGTGTATGGGTTTATTTGTGAGTGTGTTTAATATGAGTGGCAACAAACAAGAGAGATTTTACTTTGTCTAGGACCATTATGATATGATGTTGAAAATATAAATACTCACATCATTAGGCTGAGGTTGTGAGTGTGAGGTTGAAGCTTCTGGGTCGTCCTGAGGGGCCACAGACAGGCTCTCTTCAGCTTTTCTGGAAGTAGACGTAGTCCTGCCCTTTTCCGGCTAAAATGAAGAAGCATAATACTTGAAAAGAATATATATATATATATATACACACATGCACACACACACACACAGAGATAGGTATTTCACCCTGCCCTGTTATTGATAATAGAATATTTACATTTATGAATGCTAATAGCCTTATGATGATACACCTACTCTTTGGAGGTGAACCGGGAAGCTGAAGATGGAGGGAATAACACCATCTCTGAGTCGGACAATCTGTCCTGTCCTGTCAAACTCGTCCTGCTTAAAATGCTCACTGCAAATCACGGATGACTCGCTTGCAGTGAACCCTTCCCTCCTCAAAGCAACTTCCCACTTCTTCCTCATATCTTTGTCTTTGGGAAACCTTCAAAATAAAAACGGGAGATTTGAGAGTCAATACAAAAAAAATTCAGAAGGAGGTCAAGCTTATTTTCTTCCTTCTTCTTCCTGGATAGATTAGATTAGATTTTACTTTATTCATCCCACAACGGGGAAATTCACTTGTTATAGCAGCATACGATTTATAAAGTCTCAGTTGGCCATAAACATAATGTTTGCTGGCTACGATTTCACTGGCGGACATCAATACAGTACAATAATATTCTATTTACAAAATACAACCAATAATAATGTTGAATCTTACTTGTGAAAAGTAATCCCCCGACCCCTGTTCGCAATCGTCCGCCGATTTGCACAGCAATACGCCGCACAGTGCTCTGGCATCTTGAAACCTCTGCTGTCTATGGGTTGAATGCATGGTAGAATGTCTGTAGGATGACCGGTCCAAGATGGCGGCCGTATTTCTTGCGCCCCAGCAGCCAATGCGGCGTCTACTCTTTATAAGTCTATGGTGTCAGTACCATATGTGTTCGACCTACCATATGTGTTCGGGGTCCGTCGCTTACCAATGACGTCACGCATTGTGATTGGCTGTACAGTAATCGCACGCTGATTGGTGTAACTAGGGGCGCTGACTAAGGTATACCGGTATACCGGGGATAACGGGTCACAACCGTAAGCGACCTATTATCATTCAGGAAACGACAGCGAAGCATCTGGGGTGTTTTCTCCACATAACTGCTCACGTCACTGTCACTAGTATTTATTTATACATACTAGGGCTGTACCCAAATATCCGAATATTCGTTCGTTGGAGTACTATTCGGATATTCGTTTTGTTTGTTTTTTCCCAGTTTTTTTTCAAATTGAATTTATTGAAAACTCAAATATCAACGTAAGAGCTTGTGCCTCTTCGGGGGGTGCTAACACTTAACCATAAACGTTATTGTTTACTTTCTCCGTCTTTATATGTAGATATTACTTTTCTCCGTTAATCTCCATAGCAACAACAACTTCCTGTCAACAGCGCTAACTCTCCTTCAAAATAAAAGCATGTCCATAAATAGGAAGCCAAGCCAAATTACACTTAAGACATATACAACTGCAACGAAAGTAACAAACACAATGCGATATCCTTTTCAATTTCAAAGAACACAAATTGGGTTACATTAACAAATAACTATAAAACAACAATACTGTAGAACAGTGTTTCCCAACTGGGGGTACGCGTACCCCTAGTGGTACGCGAGGGAACTGTAGGGGGTACGAGGAATTCCAAGGTGACAAGTAAAAAAATAAATAATCCCGTCAAAAATCATAGTGCGCAATTTGTTTCCCTAGGGAGACAATAGTCTGTGGCACGCACAACCGCGCCAAAATCCCACAATTAAAACAGCTGCTTACCTGCAGCCAGAAAAATACCGGTAGGTCTGCGCTATGGATAAATGGCTGAAACGTCCGCTTGCTCTGGATTCAGGCCAGAGTTCAGAGGAGCCCGCCGAGAAACGTAAGAAAGAGGCCAAACTGAAACCAAGGCAGTACAGTGAAACATATATATTATTTGGATTCATTTCTACTTCTGCGGACCCACCGCAGCCTCAGTGCTTCTTTTGCGGTGAAGTCCTGGCTAATAGTGCGATGAAGCCAGCGCATTTACAGAGACACCATAGCACCAAACACTCGGGAAGTGTCGATAAAAGTGAAGAATTTTACAGACGAAAGCTGTCGGAATTTAAGTCGAGCCAGACAGTAATGATGAAAGCCACGAATGTGTCAATGAAAGCACTTGAGTCATCTTACGCCGTGTCCCTGCTTGTGGCTAAATAAAAAAAACCTCACTCTATTGTTGAGGAGCTCATTCTCCCTGCGTTGGCCGAAATGATGATAGACAAGAAAGCAGCCGAAGCACTCAAGAAAGTTCCCCTGTCGAATAACACCGTATCCCGTCGGATCAATGATATGTCTGTTAATATAATTGGACAAGTGGTGAACAAAATAAAACTAGCCGGTCAGTTCGCTTTGCAGCTGGATGAAATGACAGATGTGAGTGGAGAAGCGCACCTCCTGTCCTTCGTGCGTTACAAAGATGTGTCGGACATAAACGAGCATATTTTATTTTGCAAAATGCTGCCAGGAAAGACAACTGGGGAACAATTGTTCCAGGTTATCGACAGCTTCTTCAGAGAACATGATCTGCAGTGGAAAACCTGCAGCCACATCTGTACTGATGGAGCAGCTGAGATGACGGGGCGCGTAAAGGGACTTTTTGGGCACGTAAGAAAGGTAAATCCCAACATTAAATGGATGCATTGTATTATTCATCGTGAAGCACTAGCTAGCAAGAGGATGAGCCCTGATTTAAGTGCTGTTATGGATGATGCTGTGAAGATGATACATTTCATCCAATCTCGGCCATTGAATCACAGGCTGTTTGAAACTCTTTGTCATGAGAACGGCACAGAGCACGATCAGCTATTGCTTCACACAGATGTGCGCTGGCTGTCTCGTGGGAAAACGCTACTGAGACTTTATGAACTTCGCAATTAAGTTTTGGTGTTCTTGACGGAGCATCTGCATCCTCTTGCTGTGCAGCTTGAGGATGACAAGTGGGTGGCGCGCCTGGCATATCTTGCTGATGTGTTTACCAAACTCGACGAGCTCAACCTATCACTTCAGGGCAAGGAGTCACATATCCTGAAATTGTATGACAAAGTTCAAGGATTCACAAAAAAGCTCAAACTATTGGAGAGGAAATGTGATGAGGGAGACGTGAGCTGTTTCCCACTACTCAATTCCCATCTTGCCACCACTGCTGTTGCCAGGGGTCCAGTGGTCAAACTGGTGCAAGCACACCTGTCCAAACTCTGCACTGATTTCAGCCATTATTTTCAGGACATTGAAAATAAGTCAGAAAGACTGGATTGGGTGAGGAACCCATTCATTGTGAGTGAGAGCAGCAACAGCCTTCCAGCAATGCTGCAGGAGCCTCTGATGGAATTATCATCTGACAGATGGCATATGCTGAGAAGTCATTGACTGAGTTGTGGTGTGATGGAGAAGGAATATCCTGAACTGGGAAAACATGCACTGATTGAACTTTTGCCGTTTGGTTCTATTTATTTGTGTGAGGTGACCTTCTCAGCTTTAACACACATCAAAACCAAGCAGAGGAACATACAGGATGTGGAGACCAGCCTGGTCACAGCTGTTTCCACACTGCCTCCAGAACTATCAAAGCTTATGAAAGACAAGCAAGCTCAAGTGTCTCATTAAAGCTCACATGACTGGTGAAAATAAACTGCTAGGCCTATACTGATTCTGGATATTATTTTGCTAGGTGTTTTGTTCCTGAATTAAAGTTGAAATGCCTGTTTAAAGGGGACTTATTCAAAGGGGCTCCATGGTTTAAGCCTAAATGTTACAAGATATATATAGCAAAGATAAGTTGATTATTTTGATTTCATATGTATTTATTTGATTATATTATTTATTTTCAAGGCAACATATTCATTTTTATGATTTGATTTAAGTTAAAATTAAGAAAATGCCTGAGAATTAGATGTTCAAATTAAGGAGATGAAATAAAGTTATTTTCATTCAATAATCAGTTACGTTCTACGATCATCAGCACGTATGAGTGAGGGGGTACTCATGGTATGACAAAAGGCTCAGGGGGTACACAAGACAAAAAAGGTTGGGAACCACTGCTGTAGAATAACAAAATGAATGCCGTGAATACACCGAAATACACGTGTTGAAGCGGTATTTCGGTGTGATAACCCCCCAGTGTGCGGCGCTGCTGTCGGTGGTGGGGGAGGCCGGCTGGCTGCGGCCCGTTGTCGGCTCTCAGGTCCCGCTGGACCAGGCCCCCCATGACATCATCCAGTGTCCCGGTGCTGCTGGGAAGATCGTCCTGACCATGTGAGATCACCTTTTGAAATGAGAACTAATGTCCTCATTTATCATTACTGCCTCTTTGTAAATCATGAGCACTAGAATATGTGGAGGATCGCTGTTGAACTTTTTAAAACATCAGTTAATCATTAATGATGATAACATGACCTAAGAATCAACATTTCATCAGAAATGTGACTATATAATACAACAATGAGGTTTGAAAGACTCTTGAGAAGATGGACACTATGAATATATATTTTCATGAATAATTTGACAAATGAAGCGATGAATGTGACGGCCCCAGAGCCTGGGGCCTGTGAGTGTGTTGCAGGTCCTGCGATGGGGTGGAGCTGAAGAGGCCAATCAGCGGGATCAGGGACACCTGGCCGGAGCCGAGGTGCTATTTAAGCCCAGCTGCCGGAGTCACTGGGCCATCGATACTCTCTCCTAGGCGGCTGCAGAAGGACTCCCTCCGTGATCCTTTCCCATCGTCCATCCTCTCCTGTTTTTGGTGTTGCAAATAAAGTGCCGTGATTTTTGGAAACTTTGAGCGTCTCTTTTTGAACTTTCCTGTTGCGGCCAACGGGCCGGTCGTAACAATGAATAAAACACATTTCTCTATTTTCTTTTATTTGCTGATGTGAAATAACAATATTGACATTTACCAGTGGTGAAATGTAAAGTAAAGCAAAATAAAGTATTTTTACACGGTAGTATTTTCTACTTTTACTTGAGTGAAATATCTGAGTACTTCCACCATTGAAATTTAGGAAGATGACATGGGAAGGAGCAAAGTGAACGGCTCATTTCAAAACAGCACCTGTGCATCTCAGGTGACAGCCGGCTCTACTGAGCATGCTCAGAGACACACAGGTAACCTAAGCCACACACACACACACACAGTATCTGCTCTGCACTACAGCAACATGACAGAGCTCCCTGTAGAAGCAGACGGAGAGCTACAAACCAGGGCTGTGTAGTAATATGTCAGTGGAGCGTACCATGTCATCAGTAGGGGTGGACCTTCTGATCAACAGGTGAGCAGCTTGTTTCAATGATCTGAAACGAATCACTGTTTGTTTAGTTGAAGTGTATGTTCAGAAAGAGGATCAATATCTGTGCATGGCAGGAGAACAGCTCCTCACAACAGCTCTCAGCGGTGTGTTTGTCAATCAGCTGTGAGTATACATAACATATACAGTATATATGTATGTTTGCTCTTCTATTGAAGTATTTGAACCGTCTCATGGAAATATTTAGTCAACGCTGGGAACCACTGAACAGGAAGGTTCAAGGAATTTGATTCACAAATTGAGGTTAAAGTTCCTAATAGGTTCATGACTTGATTTGATATGTATTTTAAATCTAATACCAAAAGAGAAATGTAATGTGTAAACAGTCTTGTGCAGGGCACTGGTAAGGGCCTCTAACGTGCTTCAGTGAAAGACAGGCTGATGAAATGGTGTTGGGTAATCAGTAGTTTATTACCTGACACAAGACATCATGTAAACCTGGGCAACAGCGTTCATCTGTCCACCATACGTACCCCCTGATCTCGTCCTCACCCCTGCCCTGTTATTTTGTGTCCTGAACCTAAATTAAGCTGTTGTGTCACAGCATTCAGCATGTGTTACAATATACCGCCGTGAAGTGTCACAGGTAGGTGGGTCCATTTCCCCCCGTCAGAACCATTTAATTGGTAACAGACATTCAATGGACTGATTATAATCAAAACGTGTGAAAATGTCTAAAAGAACCACACCATGGTGACAAAGAAGTGAACAAAAAACTGTAACAGCTCACTGTCCGTTAGCAGAAGAGCTTCAGAAACATGAGAGGCCTCACTCTGCTGCAGTGTCTGTCTGTGACCACCAGTCATCATCTCTGGGAACCACACACACACACACACACACACACACAACACACACACACACACACACACACACACACACACACACACACACACACACACACACACACACACACACACACACACACACACACACACACACACACACACACACACACACACACACACACACACACACACACACACACACACACACACACAGACACACACCACCGGTTCGTTGCCGACATATGTATCACTGTTTGCCTAGCAACTATGAGCAGACAGTGGACCAAAACAGCGACGGTCTCAGAGACGCTGCATCAGAGGGTTTCAAAAGTGTTGGTCCGGGGACACATAGAGGTCTCTGTTGGAGCTCCAGAGGGCCAGAGCTAGAAGAGTAAATCAATGTTCTTTTTCTCCAATATTTAAAAATAAAATTAACATCCATATGACAGACATCACAATCGGTTTTTTGAGAAGCATCATTATTTTAAACATAACACATTTTTGCATGGGTATGTCACTTTTGAATAAAAACAACCAAATGGTCGGACACAAAAGCCCTTTAACGACAGACATCATAATGTTTTCATCGCTGTAACTGTTTCCAAAGATCTGATGAGGTGTGTGTTGGTCACACAGATGCTGACAGTGTACAGGTTACAGGTGTATGGAAGAGATGACCCGTCATGTGACCTCTGCTGTAACACAACATGACCAGTGAGTACACTCAATGATCGATACATGAGCCAATCACAGGTTCTTTCCCATCCAACCGTATCCTGAACAGCCAACAACAGAGTCAACCTTTTAAAGTTAGTTTAGTGTTACAAGTATATTATAGAAGTGAATTGCAGACGGTTTACATAATGTCAGGTTATTGCAGGATCCTGTCTTTAATAGCACAATACCACATTATTCCATCAAAATACAATACACACCAGTTGCATTATGTTATTATTATTGTCATATATTTGTGGGGAAATGTAAATGTGTCTGCAGGGATTTTGCTGATGTTGCTGCTGTCAGGCATCAGAGCCAGGCGTGTCTCGCCTCTCCCATCATGCCCTGCTTCCTGTGTGGTTTGTTCTGAAGATGCACTCATCTGCCACAGACTGGCTCACATTATTGGTAAAACACACACACACACATTTTCACCAGGTAAAACAAGTTTGGCAAGTGAATTATTTTGTTGATTAGACATCTTAGACATGATAATAATGTTACTTAACCTTTCTAACACACAATAAATGTACCTTGTGTTTACAGTGCCTGAGGAAATTACAACTCAGCTGAGAGTAAACATTAATGCTTTTAGTCGTATATGTATAGAACCTCGGGTATTGTCTCTGCTGGTGTGACAACAACAGACACTTCCTGACAATCCTGCCACAAGCTTTTTTCTCTACCTGTTTTCACAGAACAAAAAAACAAATAAGACAAATGTACCTGGCTAGATCCCCCCTCCTTCTTTCTCACAGAACAAGGGAACTTACAAATCATGCTGGCAAAATCAACTCTTGCCTCAGAGCTTCGGTATGAATGACAGTCAGTGGATTGTATTTATGTGGCAGCATATTACCAAAGAGCCCTCATGTCCTACAGACTGTAATGTGTGTGTTTACTGTGTGTGTTCACTGTGTGTTCACTGTGTGTGTTCAGGCGCTGCCGACACCACCAAGGCTCTGCTGCTGATAGAGGGCTCCATCTCCTCGGTACAGCCTGCCACTCTGTCTGACCTAAGCAACGTCTCAGTCATAGGTATGTACTGTACGTGTGTCTGTGAGTGTGTACATGTGTGTGTATTTGCACATGTAGATGTTTGCATTTGAGTTATTATCTTTAGGAAGAGAAACATGATTGGATAGCAACAGTTTGCCAATGCAATCTCACACAAATTAGCTTAAAATCTAAGTATGAAGACTGCATATCTCTGTGTGTCCTTCAGGTCTGAGTCATAACCGTATCTCAGTTCTGGGGGAGCAGTCCTTCAGGAACCTGCCTCTGCTCCACACCTTGCTGCTGGACCACAACCTGCTCACCAGCCAGGCCCTACAGGGGGGGGCTTTGACCAATCTAACCCGACTAGAGATCCTCGCCCTGGGCCACAACCTCATCAGCATGGTGGGTATCACTTCAGGGAAATAATGAACTGGGAGTATATCAGAAGCTCTGTTCAGCTGGTGGTTGTATATATGATTTTAAGTGTTCAGGCGATCCAGTGGATGAGAAGTTATTATTTTACCAAGGTCAGAATGTGACATTATATGTTGGTGTAAAGCTCCACGCTGGCTGGTTTAGAGGAAGCAGTGCCCTGAGGAGCCTGAAGCTGGAGGGAAACCTGCTCACCAGTTTGGACTCTGGATCATTTCCTCTGAATGACCTCCAAGATCTGGAGAGTCTGGATGTGTCAGATAACTTGATACATCATCTGCATCGAGAGAGGTTAGTAAATGTTTCTTTCTGCCACTGTACATGCTATTGTAGGGCACACTGTATCATATAACACACTATACTGTATGTCCTCTCCTGATCGCAGCTTTGGTGGGTTGGGGAGCCTGCAGAATCTGGATCTGTCCAGAAACCGTCTGAGTTCCGCTCCTGCTGAGGCGTTTTCCTACCTCAGCTGGCTGACCAACCTCAACCTGGACCTGAACACCTGGAACTGCTCCTGTCAGCTGCTGGAGCTGGCTGCCTTCCTGTCCACCTTCATACAACAACCTGACAAGGTGCCTCCTCTTCATTACTTACACATGTATAATGCTGCTTCTCCTGTTATAGCAAATACAACATTAAAATAATGAAATAAGGAAAATAAATGTTGTGTGGAAAAAACATGCAATTATATTAAAGGTGCATTATGTTGGATAAAAACGTAAAAGTACTTAAAACAGATTCTGATTCTGGAGGATTTCGATTTTGAATCGAGCGATCATTTCCTTGTAGTCAACGTCAACGTTATGGTCAATTCCTCTATTTGTGTGACACAGACAGGGGGATTGAAATTCAGTTTCTCACCATCCCAGAGAATACAAATATATAAAAAGAAATAAATACATATGTATATACATACATACATACACGCCTTACACCACTTATATATATATATATATATACAAATACATAGACACAAATATACATATACACACATTTAGCGGTAGAAATCAAAAATCAAATAAACAGTTAATATACAAAACATAATGGACAAGGGTTTGAGTCTAGTTTAGTTTATACTGCTAAACTGATTAATTGAAAAATATGATATACTATTTCTACAGTACAAATATATACAGTATTGCAAAACTGTCAAAAGCAGCGTGGGAGAAAAAGTGTCTGCAGCATACTGGTTCAGTTTATTTCAAGGATTTGTCTTTAAATGATAAGTAGAAAACTGGTTGGCTTTACCCTGACATCTCCCCTCCCTCCCACCTGCGGCTCTCAGACCCTCTATAATGGCCGTCGGATGGTGTGTGTGAGCGCTGACAACCCGGCAGTGACCACAGTGCTGGAGCTGACTGAAGCCAACTGCGTGCCGTCCAATCAGAACATCACCGTGCAGGTGGAGGCGCGAGGCAGCGTCACACCTCGACTGTATGCCCGAGACCTGGCCATCACTGCAGTCCTCTGCTTCACTGGTATCACTGAGACCACATATCACTCACTATTTCATCAGAGAAAGTTAAAGATCATTAGATTCACATCAAAGACAAGTGTTTCTTCAGCTCAAAGAAACAGATGCAACAAATGTAATAAGTTAAAAAAAGTTGTACTATATGTTTTGAAGGTTTGGCAACTGCACAACTATACACCAGAGTTACATACAGCAGCCTCTAGTACAATACACACAGTCGACGTCCTCAGTTCCAATGGGTTAAAATAACAGACACAATTTCATCTGCTCAATGTGAGATCAGTGGAAACCATTGATACTGTGTTATAATAATTCATAAACATTCAGTCAGTTGTGACTTGCCACTTACTTAACAGATAGTTTGTTTAGTTTTACCTAATTTCATTGACATGATTTTATATGTAATAAACATGATTAATATACATATATACAATCAATAATATAATGATTGTAATATATTCATATACACAATGATAACAAGTCCCCCTAATAACCTTTTTTTCAATCAAAGTTTTTTTTTTTTTTTCTGCATATGTTGCCATGGCTATATCTATTTAATGTTATTTATGTTTAATTACACAAAAAGTGACCCTGTGAGCAAGCTAGTTCACAAACCAGCTGCTTCCACATTTAGGCCTCCACCCATTAGCCAGAAAGTGATGTGTGCAATTACATACACATGACATGTGGGTGATAGCGAATGCCTTACGGTACGTCCACGATACGTCCACACAGCACCGTCACGTTGAAGCTTGCCGGCGTGTCTGGCGTGCGCATATGATTTGATTGGCTGGCGCTTCCGTCAACGCTTGAAAAGTTGAACTTTCGAAGCGAGCAACGGAGGCAAAGCGACGCGACAGAACCACAATGCAGTTCGGCAAAGCGTGACGTCACCCCATTCAAAGTGAATGGGAAGTGTCTCCGTTGAACCACGCAACGCTGCCTTGTGGACGTACCGTTAAGTTGCTAGTTGTTATGTATAACTATTACATTGCATTTTTGGTAGCAACACGGCTCTAGAAATCCTAACTTTACATGGGAAGTAAACACAGTCACAACAGAAGAGAAGCATGCTGAGCTAGCTTACCTGCTAACCACAAACTAGCAAGCTTGCTATCTTGCTAGTTTGGGCCCTTTTGGAATCAATTACTTGATATTTAAGAGAATGACTACTCACTGTTCAAATTGCATTCATATGATATCATTTTGATGATGATTTCGTAACAAATGCTGCTCTTACAATACATCTTCAGAACTCAGTGGCCTGGATATGATCTCAATCAATGTGTTATGTAAAACATGCTTAACAGCAGCATTATGTAGAATGTGTGAAGATGAATATGAATACTTGTTAACATTTAACAAACTATTAATGTGTCATACCCACTTAACAGGAAGAAACTCAGCTATCAGACAATATTAACAATTGTTAGCTAAACGAAACACAAGGGTAATAACAAAGGCTCTGAATTAGCCCTGAGCGAAAAAATGCTAACGCACTTAGCACAGAACTCATGGTAAAATACCCTTATTACTTATCGGATTGGCACAAACAAGATATCGATTAGCAAACTGAGATTCCACATATTCCATAAATATAAGCATCATCACTGAGCGATCAGAACTCGCGACAGGGGAAGCAAACCCAGACATCACACAACGTAGCTTTACGGAGCAAACACGGGAGAAATATCTTACCTTTTGCTGTTTCTGATCAAAAGTTATGTTCAATGGCATTACAACGATAAAAACGCTACTATAGGTTAATCCATAGGTTCATCCAATGTGTCTGAAATGATTACTGATAATCCATCTTCATATTTATGTCAATAATGGAGTTTTCATATATAACTGCTATGATAGCTACCAGAGTGTATGACAGCTTCCGGTTTTGGGCATTCTGGCTACGCATCACTCATTTACCAATGGGTAATGTTTAGATGGATTTTAGGAACTTCCCCTCGATTCTATTGGCTCTAACGGTTAAAAAGAGGTGTCAATCATCAAAATCGACCGAGGGGGGCCAGAGATATGGAAAATCCACCCAAATGACCCCAGAAGTGTTTTTCTTTTTGCTAAACCTCTCTGTTTTGCATCAATCTTGATACAGGGTACTTATTATATGTTATAGTTTGGATTCCTAAAGCTTTAAGTCTACTATCCCATCATTCAAGGGTGGTTTTCACTATAAGTAATGTGTTTCTTTTGGACGGACACTATCATTTACATTTTTGTACTATGTTCAATCTGAATTTACTTTAAAATAAAAAATAATCTATATTGATTCTGACTTGTTCTACATCCAACTCACAGATGTAACCTTGCTTTGAGAAACAAGATTATTAATTTAACCCTTTTAGAAGTGAAGATATAGTCATTTGTTCTGGGAATGTCATTTTCGAGCCTGAGGCCTGAAAAACAAGCTCGGGGCTTGACTGGTTAAAGACTTCCCTGTTTATATTCCTACCTGTTCTGTTTTGCAGGTGGAGTTGGCTTGACCCTGCTGGTAGTCCTGATCTGCTATCAAGTGTTTCGGAGGAAGAAATTGAAAGAAAGTCAAAGACAGAAAGAAGAGCGAAGCAACTCAGTGGTGAATCACCGTGAGAATCAACTAGATGTTTGTGAAAACAAGAGGGAACTCTTCCTGCAGGCACAAAGAGGACAGCCCTGGGACCGGAAGGCCATGACGGTGGATTCAAGGACAGATGGCCATGGTGGCCAGTTTAGGTCCAGAGCTGATGAGAACGAACATGTTTTGTGCCTGGACTGCAGCACCAAAGGTCCGAGAGGGATGGGTCAGAACCCAATGAGAGCCCGGTTGAACGGCAGGATCAACACAGGGATGGAGACAGAGGAGGAGGGACACATTAGGAGAATGAGGATACTGACAGAGGAAGACAGGAGGAGGCTTGAGACTCAGCAGGGAATATTAAGCAAGGACAAGCTTCCCCCCCGTGGCAACACCAACCATTCCTTTGTTCCAGAGAAACAAACCTTTAGTCAGAGACCCGAGGCCCTGGCTGTTTATAGGATAAACAGAGAAATGGCAGAAAGACACAGGACTGACATGGAGGGTAAGAGCAGAGGACCTGAGGCTGTCCCCTGCGAGAGCTGCCACCGGAGGCACAGAGCACCGGAGCAGAACCTGAGACATGGAAGGACTCCCCCCAGCATGAGAGACTCTGCACCGTCTGACGGCTTACCTTCTCAGTACAGACAGATCGACAGGGGTCGGAATAATCCCCATCAGTCTGACAGGATGAAGAACACAGATTTGAGAAGAGAAGCAAGAAATGTAACATTTGACCTGCAGAGTTCCAGAGGCCGAGAGCAAGGAAGCGAACACAACAGGGAGGAAGATGAGAGGAGCTCCAGAGACAAAGAGAGAAGAAGACACAAATCAAATCGGTCACTGACGGTTAAACTAAACTTGAACCCGCTACGGAAAAGCAAAGTCCATCCGAAGAGGAAGACTGAGCAGGGCCACTCAGAGAGAAGCAGCTCAAAGAAGAGTAAAGATAAAGGGCAGGATCGAAAAGAAAGAGGAGAGGAGAGGGAAGGGAAAGGAAGGTCCGGGAAGACAAAGGGTAGCAGTGAGAAAATGAAGAAATCCTCCAAGGCAATGGGATTGACAGAGGACGGTGAGGAAGAGGAAGCAAGAGAAGAAGGACAGAAAAGCACAGAGACAAAAGGTGGGGAGCAGAGAACAGAAGGAGACCGGGACGAGAACACGCACTTGGAGAACTCCCAACCTGGAGTCAGCCCCAGAGCTGCTGAAAAATCAGCCACTGGACCGGGACACAGCACACAGGGGGGCAGTGTTCAGGGAGCTGGACTGGTTCTGGATGCTGAGCCTTCCTTCCAGCAACCCTTATCCCTCTCTGCCCCTGACAGGGATCGCACTACCAACCTCTCCCTGCTCGGTACAGCTGGCTCAAACCTGACTGGCAGCAGCCTCTCTCAGCAGAGTATATTACTCAACACCCCCGCCCCAGGATCTAATCCACACTTCCCAGGTGGTCCAGGTCCTTCCCTTGCTCCTAGCATAGCCATCAGTGGTGCCTCGGACAGCTTTAGCAGAGCAGTCGGGGTCGGCCTCATGGCTCCTGCTGCCTCTCTTTTAGCTAACACTGTACCTGATAACCCTTTGCTAGCAACACATATATCCCCTCTTCATCCCTCCCAGTCTGCAGGACTAGCCTCAAGTTTAGCAGCAAACCCACCCGGTAATCCTGCACCTGTGCGCTCACAGAACATGCTTCTCCCTGACGATTCTTCTCTTGTAGCAAGCCTGAAGTCTGATCCAGGCCAAGGACCGGGCTCTCAGACTGGGGAAGGAGACCACCAGGGCCTCACAAAGGCTCCTCCAAGCATGGATGGTTTGCCCACAGACACTACTCCTGCACCAGTGACCACTGTGGAGAATCTGTCAGACACTGAAGGTCAGACAGGAAGCGGACCCAGTGGCTCTACAGTCCATATATCAGCTGGGAGAGGGGCTACAGGCCTTTTGGGAGGCAGCGTGCAGGAAGCAGATGTGTCAGGTGTTTCTGCAGCTCAGAGCGGATCCTCCACATCCGAGGCACTGCTGCAGCAGGAGTACCTCTCAGAGGAGGGGGGAGCCTCCCCCAGGAGGAAGCTGAGGCTGGTTCTTCCTGAGAAGACTACCAGCCGACCACCCACCGCACTGGAGAGGAAAATACGCTAGCAGCTCAACCCGTGTTTAATGGCTGAATCGTATAAAAAGCACTTCCTCATTAAACATGGTTTACACCAAGGCAAGGCAAGTTTATTTATATAGCACTTTTCAACACAAGGCAATTCAAAGTGCTTTACAAAAAATGAAAGAGATTAAGAAAATGGCATTTAAAATCAGTCATTAAAAAGAAAAGCTAATAAAATAAACATTAAAAGAAAAAATACATGGATAAAAGTTACAGTGCAGTCTAAGATATGAATAGTTCAATTAAACCAGATGCAGAGACTATGTTCTTAATGGTATGAACTGCTTCTGGAAAAAAATGTTTGGAATTATTTCGTGTAAACTAATGTTTGGTGTAGTTTATTTTTATAATTACATATTTTAACTAATGCTGTCAAAATTATCGCGTTAACGGCAGTAATTAATTGTTTTAATTAATTGCGTTAAAATATTAACGCATTTAACGCATATGCAGAATGGCCCGCCCCATATATCCCACCAGTGGCAGCGCCAGGGTATGGCTGGGGTAGGCTACACCCATACCAAGAAATGGCTTAGCCCCACCATGAAAAATGATGTTAAAGTAAGCAAAATAAAGTCTGCCAACTCGCGCGGAGTAAATTGCACAGACAGCAGTTAGTAAGATTGATTTCAGTAGCCACTTGTCTGGAAATACCGAAGACCAGAAACGGTTTTGAAAACTTTTGTCACGTTGTGATCGTCTTCTCAATAGAACATCTTTGATTATGTCTTATGGCCAATCAGAATCAAGATAACGGTGTGGTGTTGTTGCAGGAAGTACCGACGGAGAATACTTTTGCTGTAGTACAGGGGTGCACATAACTGGTACGCAGGTTATGTGCGTAATCTGAAATGCGTACCGTCACTTGTGTCACAAAGCGCATTTGCGTACGACAGAGTCGGTCTCCGTGTGCACAGACAGGGCTGCTGTTAACGTCGGTCTGTACAACAGAATTGTGCCAAAACTACAACAACCGGCTGCGGAGGGAGACTCCCCCCATTCACTGGAGAACTGCGCTAAAACAGCTGATCACAACGTTCACACTCTGTGGTCACGAAGTACTCCACTAGCCGCCCCCCCCCCCCCCCCCCCTTCGACTTTCCTGAAGTACTCCCCCATTGATAGAAATCAACACGTAATGAAATAAGACCCCACGGTTTGATGATTGATAGGTGTGTGTGCTGTCTTTCATTTTGACACACAGAAAAATGTTTTAATAAACATAGATACTGTATGTTAAATGGATATATCCGCCTTCTTTCATTTATCTTTCCATTCCCACAACAATATACATAAAGAAATGACATATTTTGGACACAGTTTGACTGGTGATTAATCATGATTAATACATTTTTAAGCTGTGATTAATCTGATTAACATTTTTAATCGTTTGACAGCCCTAATTTTAACCAACCCGATATCACGGCAAGACGTGAACATGTGACGATTTACCATGCTGGGAGACGTGAAGATGTCACAATTTTGTCCCTTCAAACGTGACAGCGACACGGTATTGTTAACCCATGTTAACCAGTGGATAAATAACCGGAAATGCCAAGCAAATGCTACCCCGACGGTCAGTTGTTATTGTCAATATTAATTAGACCCTCCAGAAAAACGCGGGCAAAAATCCTTGATTATGCGATCAAACATGCTGGGTTTTTATATGATTTTATGCGGTGAAATTGCGGGAGGTTGCGAAATATGCTAAAAAAATTGTTTTAAATATTGGGCTGTCTTATTTATTCTCTCTCACACACAACCTGCCACTAACGTTAAACCCCTTTACTATTCAATTAAACACATTTAATGTTTATTTATTGTAAAAGCAATTGGGCTATTTTACACACACACACACACACACACACACACACACACACACACACACACACACACACACACCACACACACACACACACACACCACACACACACACACACACACACACACACACACACACACACACACACACACACACGCTTCTCCGCCTCATTCTGTTTTCATTTACTTGTTCGTTATCTGACCAGCTTCAATCTTGTAGGCTACTCACCTTGTTTCTTGTAGCCCTCGAAAGGGTTTTGGAGGTTGATGCCTCGGTGAACGTGAGTTGTTTGGCTTTCTTGTCGGCAGCAGCAGAAAGCATTTTCGAATCTTTGAATGAATCAAAGTGGGTCGTCACCGTCGATGTTCTCTTATGCTCCAACACACAGTTGCACGGGGTGCAGAATAGTTTCCCCCCACTTTCGCGCAAGACATCGGGGTACTGCTTTGCCCGGTCTTTAGCAGAAATGTTCGTTGGTAAATGAATTAGATTTGTTCATCTTGGTGTTTTCTCTCTCGTGTGAGTTCCACACGTTCACTCTACGGTGTTGTTTACCTTCTGTGATGCGCGAGCTGATGACGACGCGTCATCACCATCATCATCATCACTTCACGTCAAGACCAGTTAACTTTTTTTTCTCAACTTTGTGTGAAAGAATGCGGGGATTATGAGCCCTTTTAATAAATATGCGCCCTTTTAAAAATCTGCGCCATTTTGCTGATTATGCGGTAAATTATGCCATCGTATAATCGCGTTTTTCTGGAGGGTCTAATAGAATAGAATAGAATATAATTCCTTTATTGTCATCGCACCAGGTACAACGAAATTTAAAAAAGCAATCCTCGCAGTGCATTTCCACATAAAACAAATAAATATATATCTATATAAACATATACCAGCGACGTGCAGTCAGGGTAGGCAGGGGAGGCAGAGCCTCACCTGTCATACTCATAGACTGGCCATACTACAATGTAATGTAAAAACAACTAAAGAAAAACTAAATAGTAATAATAATAAAATGTCTCCACTGATCTATGTTGTAAGTGTGATTTCTGTATGATTCCAATCGCTTTTTATAGTCAAAATCAGCAAATTTGCCGAGCTCCGCTACAACTACATGGGAGCGATGAGGAGAGAGGCAGGGACGAGCTCTGCCTCACGTAAGCCCACAGTAACTTGCTGGAGCGCAGGCACTAATTTAACGCGGGCACTTATTTTGTGAGCGCGCTCAAGCCAGTTACTGTGTGGTAAGGTGAGGCACAGATGAGCTCTGCCTCACCTCAAAATGCGTCACCTCACAGAAACTGGCTGGAAAGCGGGCACTAAGCGCATGCCTGCACCAGCTCACTGTATGTCACCAATGTAATGTTTGTAGATCCCTTTATTACATTTATCCTCGCCATCCATAGTCTCTAAATAACTTATTTCACGTATATGATATTTAGGCTCGCCGTACAACGGCAATGAAAAAAGCACCAGGGGAGGCAGCCATAACCTCTGCCGCACTGAAGGGGGCGCACGTGAGCCCACAGGTCCTTGTTGCTACTGTTATTCTACGCAGAGACGGTATAGACGCG
Source organism: Gymnodraco acuticeps (assembly GCF_902827175.1). NCBI lineage: Eukaryota > Metazoa > Chordata > Actinopteri > Perciformes > Bathydraconidae > Gymnodraco > Gymnodraco acuticeps. Next base: position 202,290 of record NW_022989777.1, read on the forward strand.
AACAACAAACTAGACTTTTGAAACTAGAGGAAGATAAGGAGGACTTTTACAAAAAAGTAATAGAGATTGTTGTCCAGAAGGATAGCATGGACTTAATCTTCAAGTCAAGGTAAGACCACAATTGTAATGAAAATGGGATCTTACTAAGAAAGAACAATCCAATATTTAGATTTTGGGTATACTTTTGTTGAACGGTCTGTTTAAAATGAATCGAAACATCAGACTAAAAAAGCTTTTGAAAATAACAGAATATTTCGATTAAGGTCAGAATATAATATTTGTAAATCTGACTCTGAAAGAGTCAGTGCCTCACCAGCCATGAACCTCACCGCACGTCACTGACATATACACATTAAACATATGCTCACACATCCATGCCAACATGCATACATGCCCGCACATTATTTAAATACAGTTTACAATATAAAGAACACAGGGATGATATTTTGCATCTCTGATGTCGATCAGTTAATAAGTTAATACAACTATTAAAAAATAGTGCAGTTGGAAGTTGTAACTGTTCAGTTCAGCGTTTGACGGTGTTCAGTTAATATAATTGTTAGGGAGATAATTATCATAGACGCCAAGATGTGACATACAGGACAAACCTTGACGTCTGTTTACCTCCTTTAAGGACACAGGCTGCTTCAGCCAATAATGTTATTGTTCCCATTCTGTGACCGGTCAATACTGGGTCACAGATGGTCTGTATTGTGGGTACACTGGGACACTTCCTTCTCTGTTGTCTGAGGACTCCAGGGCATGACATATCCAAGGCCATAAGTGGCGGAAGCTGGTAACTTAGTGTGCCCAAACTATCTAAAGCTATCTTATCAAAACATGTTGATGACTCTCTGTGGAACCAGTTAAATGGGCTAGCAACGAGAGAGGTTCTCCAGAATTGACGTGGCAACTCTACCGTGAAGTCAGAACCTCTGGCTCTTGGACTTGTGATGTGAATCCTCCGGCCGTAACTCCAAATAAACCATCAGTGTTTGACATCAAAGCTACTGCTCCTACCGTGTCTCCTTCCTGAGTCGGTGACTCCACAGCATTGCTACACAGAAGTTTCCTCTACAATAATAATGATTTATTTTTTAATAGTCACACTCGATTACGCCTATTTAAAAAAAATAATAATAATACTTTATTCCAAGTGTGCTTGCGATTCTCTTTGGAAGTCATCACATAACAGCATTGTAATACACGGTTCGGCTGCATTAAATATTACACATCTGCCGTAGATCTCTATTTATAGAGCCCTGATGAGAAGACTTCTAGACAAACAGGAGAACTGCCGCCAACACTAAAAACTTGACGTGGATCATAAATATATAAGCAATTAAACAACATCTTACATTTCTTTTCACACAATACGTCTCCTTGCAGTATCAACACTAATTCGGCTGACTTTTATATTTGATCCAATTGGTAGATAGGCTGTATTTACACCATAACGGTGCACAGCTGATAGAAAGGGACACCTGGTGGTTAAAGCACGTTATTGCATTTTATTATTTTATTATTAGATATAAATAGGATCCCTATAAAGTATATTCATTACTCGTTATTCTCTACTAATAGTTCATTAAAGACTGTATATAATGACTCGTTTGCACATCCCTTTCAAGATTTCAAGATTTTCTAAGGTTTATTGACATATCATATTATACACAACTACGGTGTAGTTATGCAATGAATGAAAAACTTGGGCCGCAGGTTCCTCAACAGTGCATTACAAGACATCTATCAATATGTGTGTATACCTCCACCATTAAACTGTCATTCTGCATATTTCTTATACTATCTACATATATCTTATAAGAGTATAATACATATGTATAATATCAGTTTAATAATAAACAAATAATAAACAAATAAGTGCTTAAACATAGTTAACATTGCAGGAAAGCAATATATTAGACGTTTATACTTTGTCAGGCTTAATATTTATCTGTAGATACAAATGTCACTGTGTGTGCTGTGTGCTCTGCATGTGTGACCATTAAAGAGGGTTTCATCCCTCCATATTCTTCTTCTATACCCCCAAAGCTTTTTTCTTATTCAAAAGAAGACCTTAACCTAAAGTACTCTTTAATGTTTAAATTAAGCCTTATTAGTTTGTCTGTTTTGCACATCCTCCTATTAATATCTAATAATAAAATAATACAATTCAATAACGTGCTTTAACCACCAGGTGTCACATATTGATTTACAGTAGACATGACTGCAGGACAGGTATAATTTGATGTTAGTATTTGCCCAATGATACTTCGACATTGACTACATAGGGTGGGGATCAAAACACTGACCCCTTTGATGGGTAGACTAGACATTCATTTACCCATGAGTCATTTCCTAAAAAGTAATGTATAGACTCATTTAGAAGTGGTTGTCCTATCGGCCTCTTCATCACAACCCTAGATTCTGATACAGACTCTTTGTTTCTCTGATTCTCTGCTTTGTTTGAGCTGAGGAGAACTGGCCAATGTGTGTTTACAAACAGCAATCGACACAGCTGCATACTATAAATGGCTTTTAAGTGATGATATTAAAAATGAAGGACGATAACACGTCTCAAGGGAGCATTTTAAATGATATACACAAGCTTCTATTTAGTATCAGTTAGGGAATCCCCCTTGTCAGTTAGTATTTCGGTGGGTGTTTCCAATCTATTATAGGATTATTTTCTGTTCATTGATTTTACAGACAAAGATAGACAGGGAAAAGGAGACCCCAGTCGCTGCTCTCAGAACACAGTCTTGTTATATGTGCATCCAACATGTACTCTTCTTTAAGCTCTGTTTTTGGTCTACACTCCTGAGCAAGATATTGAAGATGATATCATCTGATATATAAGAAGTGTTGGATTTGAATGGCAGAAAGTCTTGTTGCAATTTCCAGATATTAAAAGAGGCCCCTTGAGTTTCTCTGTTAATTATCAATAGTCTGTGCAAATAACAGGGGAAGCCAAAGGGGGATTTTCCTCAGATTTAATGCAGTTACATTCTTGTTGGTTAATGAGGCATGACAGGCAGACCCATAAAAAGGCCTGGATAATTGAGTCACACAGTTAAGGTCTGAATAAAATGTATGTATTCATTGTGCTGAACAATGCCTGTGTTTGTATTCTATTGACTTCTCTGCTGTATTCTTTCATGTGTGGGTACTAAATTGCTACAACATTGTGGAGTAGTTAGCTTAAACATGTTTTATTACTCTGTGTGAAATAAGGAGCAGGTTTGCATGACAGGAGACTAAAGATGTGGGGAGAAGATACATTCTTATCTAAACACAGAATGCCAAGTAGCTGGATCGATACATGTCTAAAATATATGTGTGTGTTTAATTACTTTGTATCAATAATAATAGTCTGTGTAATAAGGAAGTTGGAAATATGAAGAGTAAAACCATTGTATTTGGAGTAAGATATGAGCAGGGGAATGTCCTTATTTGAAGATAAGCTCAGATCTCTAAAATGAGTGTGCGTTCTCTGTATATGTTTATGAAGGGTTCGTGCTGGACACCCAATGTGTCTGTTTTACCTTAAATGGTAAAAAAAGGAAAATGAGTGTGCATGACACATCCTAAGGAAAAATGAGTGTGCGTTCTCTATAGATGCTGATATTCTACTATTTCACTGCTTGAGAGCAGAGGTAATGTTTTCCTCGTTATTATTGATATTAAAGTAACGTACATATGTTGCTTGTATTAGTTAACTATAACAACTATACCAAAAGTATGTGAAACTATGTGTACATTGAACTAAGGGGAGGGAGGGGGCCACAGAGAGGGAAGTCTCTGCAAAATGTGTGGGTGTGTGGAGGTTTCCACAAGATGACGAGCTTGTTATAATGGAAGGTTCGTGCGGGACACCCAATGCGTCTGTTTTACCTTAAATGGTAAAAGACTCTTCCTCGGCTGGCTCGCGTTGATGCGCTACGACACACCATCGTTTTGCATCTCCCAATGAGATGACCTGAAAAGAGGAGCATCTGACCCAGCTCCTCCTGTTTTGTTTTTGTATGTAAGCCTGTTCTGTCTTTGGTTCGTCCTCTCTTCCTCCTGCTGACAAGACAAGTAAGTAGATCTCCCGGCGGGAGGAACCAGGGCCGGAGTAATCCGGATTACTTCGTGATGTTGTGTTATTGTATCTTTTGCCATTAAATCAGCATATTTGTTATAACCGTACCTTGGTTGCTTTGAATTCTTCCTCTGTTAATCTGACCCATTCACCAAACGAACACGCGGAGCCGAGGTGGGCCTTAAACCACTCAGGCTCCAACAATATCCAACTCTAAAGCTGCTAAATTATGTTAGATTCACCTTTCTATCAGCTGTGCACCGTTATGGTGTAAATACAGCCTATCTACCAATTGGATCAAATATAAAAGTCAGCCGAATTAGTGTTGATACTGCAAGGAGACGTATTGTGTGAAAAAAAATGTAAGATGTTGTTTAATTGCTTATATATTTATGATCCACGTCACGTTTTCAGTTTTGGCGGCAGCTCTTCCTGTTTGTCTAGAAGTCTAGAACTACAGCATATGTAATATTTAATGCAGCCGAACCGTTACATTACAATGACTTTATATGATGACTTTCAAAGAGAAAAGCAAGCACACTCGGAATAAAGTATTATTTTATTTTTAAAAAACGTTTTCAGATTTCACATCACATAAACACCAAATCCCAGTATGCATTGCGGCTAAACCATCCAATCATCGAGCTGAGGATCTTGCCTACGTCTATTTCCGGTTTCGTAACATCGGCAAGCGAGGGAACGCCCACAAACGTCACATCCGGTTCGCGCTGAGGGGGAAAACAAACCGGCTTCCACAATGCCCAGGAGCTGTTGTGTGCCCTTTTGTACAACTAACAAGCTTAAAAATCCAAATCTAAAATGTTATATTTTGCCCAACGGGAGCACAGAGCCCAGGAGAAGAACCCGGTGGCTTCAAGCGATCCCTCGGGAGGATGAGTTTGGTCACCTGTGGGATCCAAAATCCAAACATGTGTACGTCTGTAGTCAGCACTTCATGTATGACAACGTTATTCACACAATAACAGTGTTACATTGTTTCGTAGTTAACATGAATGTTCAATTACTAGTTTTAAGAAAAGTTAACTAACTACTACGTTATGCAGGCTACCTTGCTTGAGTATACAAAAACACAGCTATGCTAACAACACTGGTGGTAGCTTCCGAGCTTTCTGCAGTTAAAATGTATTTCACCCCCTTCTATCCCCTTCTCATTTCGTTTGTGAACTGTCTTGCCCTAGGCTTAAAAAACGAGGACATAGCCCACCCAGACTACACACCCTCGCTGTTCCCACATAAAAAGACAAAGTCTCCCAGGTCAGTACTTCAGAGGCTGGAGAGAAGGAGGAAGCGTGAGGGTGTTCAGTCTGCCCAACCAGAATCCCCAACATCAGAAGCTCCCATACCTCTTCAGGAGTTAGAGAGAAAACAACTTTATGAAGAATTGTATAATTTAAGAAGAGAAAGAGATGAGGCCATGAAGGAGCGAGCTGAAGCCATCAGAGAATTGGAGACGTTGAAAATGTCGGTAAACACTGAGAGAAAATGACACTAAATGTAAAGTCATGACAGGCCTGTCATGGACAGTATTTGACACTCTTCATCAGTACCTGGTATAGTTTGTTAAGTCACAGAAAACATCCAAGATGTCAACACAAGACCAGCTCTTTATTACTCTGGTGAAACTGCGGCAGAACCCCTCAACCGATATGATGTGTGGAATATTTGACCTGGCACATAGCACTTTCCTGGATGTATTCTCCCGATGGTTGGATTTGATGTACGCCAACATTTCTTTTTTGATTAAATGGCCTGATGGAGAGTGTATCAGAAGCACAGTACCAGCAGAGGTTCTCTTCCAGTACCCTAGAGTGACTGCAATTATCGACTGCTTTGAGATCAGAATTGAACACTCAAAGAAGTTGAAAACAAGGTGAGATATTTTTCTTTTTGATAGCATGCATAAAGTGTCAGGTTTTTGTAATACTTACCTGGCTGTCTGTGTATATGTACACAATTTATAGATAAGTATTACTAACGACTGTCTCTTCTCACAGAGCTATCACCTACTCAAAATACAAAAACTGGACAACAGTGAAGTATTTCATTGCATGTCACCCATCTGGCTCAATCACATATCTCTCCAAAGGCTGGGGAGGGAGGGCTTCAGATGTGCATATTGTAAGGAACTCAGACTTCTTATCTCAGAAGTTCCACCATGCAGGAGATCAGGTAACAATTGAACTGTTTTTTTTCTTCTAATTTAAGTCTTATTTGTGAATTTATTATTTACCCATAGTTACCATTTTTGAGTTGCTGTTGAAGTAAAGTAGTGTTTTTAAGTATTTGTTATGTTTATTTCAGATTTTAACCGACAGGGGCTTCACTTTGAAGGATGACTTTGCTGTTCTGGGTGCACAGCTCATCACACCGTCTTTCACGAGGGGCCGAAAACAACTGTCAGCTGAAGATGTTGCAAATTCTCGTGTGACTTCGAACATCAGAATTCACATTGGTAAGTATAGAGTCAGCAGTCAGATTCATACAGTATGTACATTTTAATGTGTTTGGTATTCAGAGTGTGCTGCATCATCAAATCACTGTTGCTACTTGCCGCTGACGTGGTTCACATTTCCCTAACTAAATTAATTACTGTAACAGTACAGATCCGGGTTAACAAGTGCTGAGACGTTATTCAATTAATCCCATCAACGAGTACATGTGTAGGAGAGGGCATTTAGGCCTCTCGACTTCCTTCTTTTGATTAGTTTAGTTTTTCACCCCCTTTCCCTTGAACTAATTTATACAGGAGAGTGCATTTACGTAGTCACGTTGTGCCTCTCGGTGTATACTTTGACTTTCTGTCTCTTTGGAGAGTGCTAGTACGTTGGATACGTTGGGCCTTTTCACTGTTGTCCCTCTTCACTAGTATCATGTCCCCTCTTCATAATTTGGGTCTTCATAATTTCCAACCTATTCTAAGGGGAAGCATGATGGTGCCTTTTCATTTCAATTTCTGGCTTTGTGTTTCTTCACCTCTTACTCGTTTAATATTTAGGAGAGTGCATTTACGTAGTCACGTTGTGCCTCTCGGTGTATACTTTGACTTTCTGTCTCTTTGGAGAGTGCTAGTACGTTGGATACGTTGGGCCTTTTCACTGTTGTCCCTCTTCACTAGTATCATGTCCCCTCTTCATAATTTGGGTCTTCATAATTTCCAACCTATTCTAAGGGGAAGCATGATGGTGCCTTTTCATTTCAATTTCTGGCTTTGTGTTTCTTCACCTCTTACTCGTTTAATATTTAGGAGAGTGCATTTACGTAGTCACGTTGTGCCTCTCTTCCTCTGTTTCTGGCTGTTCTTTTCATACCCTTGTTTCTCAGAGAAGAGAAGAAATACTATTCTAAAAAGGAGCTGACACATGGTGTCTCTTCACTTGTACACTTGAGGGGTTAGAGTTCATATGGTGAGGGATTCCATGAGCGGTATGCGCCGGCCTGTGCCTTTACCTTGGACTTCTAATATAACTGCTCGGGTCTTGATAGATTGAGTGGGGAAGTTCATGAGATCTTTCTAGAGGGTTATCAAGAATAACTTTTATCCAATGACCTTTTCCCTCTCTGTCTGTGTCTGTGTATTCTCTTGTTCCGATTAACCCAGCCAAATCTTTTTTCTTGTTTTGTATCTATATCTACGCCGGGATCCGGAGTCGAGGCTGATCCTCTTGCTGTAGTCCTGTGTCTTGGATCCTCTATCCTGAGTTCTGGATTAAGTCGTGGACTTCGGGTCGTGGCTGAACCTGTCTCTGCGGTCCTGCCTTGGGTCTCGTCATGCTGCTTCCCTGATGGCTTCCACAGGATTGTAGCTGACATCCTCGTGGATTCGTCTTCTTATTACAGACACATGCATTTCCTAACATTCGGTCTATATGCTGTAAAATGTATTATCTCTTCGATTTACACACGGCATCTATTGCAAGTCTGTCTGTCCTGGGAGAGGGATCCCTCCTCTGTTGCTCTCCCTGAGGTTTCTCCCATGTTCCCTTTAAACTGTGGGTTTTCTCTGGAAGTGTTTCCTTGTACGATGTGAGGGTCTAAGGATAGAGGGTGTCTTTTTTCTCATACTGATATTCTGAACAATCTGTGCTGTTGTATTTGCTGTAAAGTGTCTCTACTGTAGGCTATTTGTATTATATATACAGCACTTTGGCTCAAAAATCGTTTATAAATGTGCTATATAAAAAAAACTTGATTTTATTTTATTTGATTCCCTACTTTGTAGGGTGTCTTAAGATAACATTTTATCTTAAAAACATGTTATTCTATATTTAAATACATTGAACTGTTGTTCACATTTAGTGCAATATCAAGAGAACAGGAACATCAGGAAGATACGTCCCCAGCTGACTCAGAAAGCGACTCAGCTTCTGGTCCAGGCTCTCGTCATCTCACGCCCAGACTACTGCAACTCCCTCCTGGCTGGTCTACCTGTATGTGCCATCCGACCTCTGCAGCTCATCCAGAATGCAGCGGCTCGTCTGGTCTTCAACCTTCCTAAATGTTCCCACACCACTCCGCTCCTCCGCTCCCTTCACTGGCTTCCGGTAACTGCTAGAATCCACTTCAAGACACTGGTACTTGCGTACCATGCTGCGAATGGATCTGGCCCTTCCTACATCCAGGACATGGTTAAACCGTACACCCCAGCGCGTGCACTACGCTCTGCATCAGCCAAACGACTCGCTGCGCCCTCGCTGCGAGAGGGACCCAAGTTCCCATCAGCAAAAACACGTGGGTTTGCTGTCCTGGCTCCAAGAAGGTGGAATGAGCTCCCCATTGACATCAGGACGACAGATAGCTTACACATCTTCCGGCGCAAACTGAAAACTCATCTCTTTCGACTCCACTTCGAGCGTTAGAACTATTAACGAAGCACTTTTATACTAATAAAGGACTGGCTTACCTAAAGCCAGTTGAGTAGCACTTGTTTGGCTCTATGAAACCTGATGTACTTATATGATTCTGTTTTCTTCAAGGTTGTGTCTTCCTGGTCGAATGCACTTATTGTAAGTCGCTTTGGATAAAAGCGTCAGCTAAATGCAATGTAATGTAATGTAATGTAAAATAACAGGATAACAGGAAGTTAACAGGGATCTTTCTTCACTTTAACATGAAAAAGAAACACTAATTATAGGACACAATGCACTGACGATATGATATAACGGTCAACTGTGCTACTCCTGTGAAACTCGAACATAACAATGTAGATAAACAGCATTTTAACAACATGTGATCTGTGGTCTGCAGAGAGTCATTGGTGCCCTGAAGAGCCGGGACCACATTCTGGATGGCCCACTTCCTCTGCGCCTGGTGAAGAGACTGCAGGGTGAGAGACAGAAGAGAGAAGAGGCCATGATTGATAGGATTGTGCATGTCTGTGCAGCACTAATGAACCTGTCTGGCAGTGTCATGTACAACCGTTACAGAATCTGAGAGTCAGAACAAAATCAATGCGCAGTCATTTAATAATGAGCATCAGAGAACAATATTTTATGCAACTTTTTTATACAACAAAGAAGTCATTATTATTCCAATTGTGCCATTTAACAGGTTTCAGTGACATAATGGATCTTTCTAATCAAAACCACCTGTTTGTCTTTCCACAGGTCCCTGAACTGATCTCAGTGCTGCTCTGCTGCTGCACACCCTGTCGCTCTGCCTCTGATGCCTGTCGCTCTGCCTCTGATGCCTGTCGCTCTGCCTCTGATGCCTGTCACCCTGCCTCTGATGCCTGACGCTCTGCCTCTGACACTCTGCCTCTGATGCCTGACGCTCTGCCTCTGATGCCTGACACTCTGCCTCTGATGCCTGACACTCTGCCTCTGATGCCTGACGCTCTGCCTCTGATGCCTGACGCTCTGCCTCTGATGCCTGTCGCCCTGCCTCTGATGCCTGTCGCCCTGCCTCTGATGCCTGACGCTCTGCCTCTGATGCCTGACGCTCTGCCTCTGATGCCTGTCACCCTGCCTCTGATGCCTGACGCTCTGCCTCTGATGCCTGACGCTCTGCCTCTGATGCCTGTCGCCCTGCCTCTGATGCCTGTCGCCCTGCCTCTGATGCCTGACGCTCTGCCTCTGATGCCTGTCACCCTGCCTCTGATGCCTGACGCCCTGCCTCTGATGCCTGTCGCTCTGCCTCTGATGCCTGACGCTCTGCCTCTGATGCCTGTCGCTCTGCCTCTGATGCCTGTCACCCTGCCTCTGATGCCTGACGCTCTGCCTCTGATGCCTGTCGCTCTGCCTCTGATGCCTGACGCTCTGCCTCTGATGCCTGACGCTCTGCCTCTGATGCCTGACACCCTGCCTCTGATGCCTGACGCTCTGCCTCTGATGCCTGACACCCTGCCTCTGATGCCTGACGCTCTGCCTCTGATGCCTGTCGCTCTGCCTCTGATGCCTGATGGGTCACTCCCTGTGCTGCTTTCGACTGGACTGTGTTCTGCCTACTTAGCAGAAACATATACAGTGCTTATCATAAATGAGTACACCCCCTTTGAAAAGAACAATTTGATCAACAATATCAACAATTATTATCTGATTAGTATCAAAGTCACAAGTATAGACAAACACAATTTGCTTATCTTACTAAAGTAAATCAGGGCCATACAATACAGTATATTTCATACCATGCAGGCCTGGGTTGTAAATAAAAACTGCCCCTAACTAGTATAAAATGCTGTGGTTTTTTTCATATCACAGCGATGTTACGGAGATGAATTACATTGAAACATCAGTTTCCTCCAATATTGTACAGCCCATTATTCATTCTATTTGTAGCCTATGTATGTTTTCATGTTGTAAATAAATGTATAGGCTTTGTGATATTTGATTTTGTAAATATAGTCTAGTAGTCTATGTTGAGACTGAATGAAATAGCTATAATATGCTTCAAAATGAATTGGTATAAATAAATATGTAACTTATTTGTTGTCATTTTTACACTGATAGGAAATTCCACCACCTACCTGTGCATCTTTCAGCTCCCGAAGTTTGTGTAGTATGTGTTGTGACCAAAATGTTTGCATCACATTAATGGCACCCCTGATGAAGTCCTCATCTCTTTGTACTCTGAATATCAGGCAGGTCTGAGGAGTCCAAGTGATGAAGTCTGCATACATCCGTTTGGTAACAAACATCTGCATTTGGACCTGTCAAATGCAATCAAATGCAATGCAATCATAACACTAATATTTACATGATAGACAGTATGCCATCTGTGGATAATTATCTTGGATAATTGCACAAAATGCTGCAGACTTATTAGAGGTGTGCAGGTATATGCAGGTGAAATATGCATGACTTCTCTTTAAGCTGCCCTGGTTCGCGTGCTGCTTAAATCCTTCGGTCTTGGCAGCCAGAGAAGAGAGAGCGAACACACGAACACAGACAGGAGATGCAGAGGTACCACGGGGAGGAGCCGGGGGAGATTCTCCTCCCACAGAGCCCATCCTGCAGCGTTTCAGAAACTTCAGTTGTGTCTAAAGAATATTCCCTTGCTCACAAAGATATACTGCTTATTATTAATACAAAGTAATTAAACAGACACATCTGCTATTCAAGATATGTAGACTTCCCTTGGTGGAGATTTTAAGGAGAATGTTTCCTCCCCTCCCTCTCTAGTCTTCTGTCATGAAAAAGCTGGTTCTATTTCATACAGAGTAATTAAACATGTTTAAGCCAACTACTTCACAATATTTTGTAGCAATTTAGTCCTCACATTTATGAAAGAATAAAGCAGAGAAGTCAATAGAACACAAACCCAGGTATTGTTTGAGCAGTAATCCCATATCTGCTCAAGTAGCCTTATCCTGCATATCTTTAACACCCCCACATCTTTAGCATTAACATAAGTTGATTGTTCCTTTTAGCTTAAGGGCTTCTGTGAACTTCCTTTCACCTCAAAGTCCGCGTTTACTGGAATGAATGCATTCATTGACAATTCAGACTAACTATTGTCTCTCTTAACTGTGTGACTCAATTCTCAAGGCCTGCAGGATGCGCATCATTAACTTAAGAAGAACTTAACCATTATATCTGGGGAAAATGTCCCTCGCAGTTCCCTTGTTAATTTGCAAAGACCATTAATGATTAACCAAGACCCTCATGGCCCCTACCTGCAACAAGACTTTCTGAAAAAACATTTAACAGATAATCTTTTCACTCAAAACAGAAATCACAAGTAATTCTGTATTTTACCTACTTACAGATAGCCAAAAAAACAATCTTTTGATTACACATAAAGGTGGAAGAAAAAGACTATTGCACTAATCTACTTTTAAGAAAAAGGGAACATTGTTTCAGGAATGTATGTAAAAAACCTCTCTATATTTAAGAGGGAAAATGTACTTTGTCCCTTCAAAGTTAACACACAGGAACGTATAAAACCACACATATATTAGGGATAACATGATGCAACACACCTCTTATATATGGGTGACATTAAAATGAATATACCAAAAATATGCTGTATCAAATTTTCTGCATAATACTTTACATCAATTTCCACAATCCCCCCTTTTGTTCTCTTTTAAAAGAGATCAATTTACACAAGGCACTTGAAACATAACTACTGTCAATCCTTTCCACTGTGTTCGTCTCCCATCATTATATTTAGAGCCCTTTAAACATTTGGAAACAGCCCATCATAACAATTTCTTATGACAGTGGAGAGGAAGACCAAAACATGTTAAAAAACTGCGTCCTTGTCCACTGAGCCACCATACTCGTCCTCTCCCTCCGAGACATAGGCCAACAGGGGCATTTGATACGGAGGGGGAGAAGCAGCTTTTCCTTCAATGGTGGAATTGATTAGTCTGACACATAATGAGCGGATGCACGGCACACAACAACACCCACATGTTATTAAAATGGCCAAAAAAGTAGCTACAGAAATAAAAAGAGACATTATTACACCTTTCCATTGACCAAACATGTTAGTAAACCACTCTTCAAGGGGATTGTGTATCCCTGATTGCTCATGCATAGTTTTAGATAGGATACGAAGACCTTCTAAGGCTTTAGTCACGGAACCGTCCGGCGCCGTGTTGTTGGGAATAAACGTACAGCACATATCCTTGAACATTGAGCAAACACCCCCTTTCTCCGCCAGAAGCATATCCAACGCCATCCTATTCTGCACAGCCATAAGGGACGTTGGACCCAATTGTTCAGCCAGGCCTTCTACCGCGTCCCTAGTGAGATTGGCCAATCGGAGTATGTTGTAATGTACATAGTTGATCCTTTCTACATTTTTGACAGGGGTAACAGGGAAGACGGCAGAGATAACTGGAAAACTTTCAAACCCTGCAGCTATTTGGTCAGCTAGTTTGTATTCATTAGGGACCCCTCGTGGAACTCCTATAGAATCGATGTAGGTGGGAGAATTGAGGGATAAATCAAACGTGTTTCTGGTGTCCCTTTTAGCCAGTACATGTAGGGAGTCTTTAGGGTCCGTGGGCACCAGTTTTTCGCCTAGCAACATTAGGGGGGCATGAAGACGCACCATAGCACACAATCCTACAGATAATTCGGGGATACGGGTGTACAGGCGGTGGCCCCCACAATAATAGTAGAGACCAGCCCTGGCCCAATGTCCTATACTAGTGCTAGACACGGTGTGGTTACACCAATCCGTAGGGATATTTCCTAGGTCAAAACGTGGAGATTTTTGGACCATGGTGAAACAGGTGTACCCACCGGCGCCTCTGCTAGGCGTGAATAGGCCTGTCCTAGTACCATTATCAATTGGAGGGAAAACCTTGGCCAGGGTGGTGCAGTTAGGAGGACTAGCCATCTTGGTCAGCTGTAACATACAGTTGTAACCCCAGGTATCTGTGGGAAACAGGGGCGCAGGGTCAGTGACTAATTGCAGGCGGGCCGTGGCACAGGCTAGGCAATCGCCTGCCATTTGTTCTTGGGCTGTCCGAGCAACCCATTTTAACCATAGATTGTCATCTGTGTATCCTGTGGCCATTTGGATGACGTCTAGAGGTTTAAATTGGCTATAATCCCCCGTACATTTATCTGTGCATGTAATTTTAGACAGGTATTTAACCTTAGATCCTGCCTGAGGAAGGTTTTGCTTTACCTTTGGTATAACTTTAATTTCGAAGAGGCCTTGTGGCGAACCCCTTCCTGCATATACTGCGAGGACATAAAGTCCAGCGTCGGAGAGCACGAAATTATTTAGCGTTATGAGTACCGGATTACAAAACCTGGCGGAGCACGGAACGCCTGGGTTTCTCCTAACCACTTTCATTCTATATTTGAGGTATCTAACAATTTCCGCCGATCGGTAAGGTGGCATGTATCCCCAGTCATCAGGACCCGAATTTACTATGACACCGGCCCAGGACTCGCAGGACCAACCGTAGGTGTATTTAACGAACACATGAGGATCGCCTTTGATTCTAACTGTACTGCCTTGGTAAACGTAAGGACTGCCTTTGACCTTATCTTGGATGCTTCTATTACATACCGCTGGGGCTAAACAGACGTATTTGGCTATGTTGGAATAGGTCCTGGCGAGGTTTCCGCAGGGGGCAATTTTGCACAGGTCGATTTGTATTATCCCATCACTACCTTCTTGTAAAGAGAATATTTGTTTAGGAGACATGGTGGTAAATACTACCTCATATTTGGCCCGTTTGACCCTAGTTACGGATTCATCTGGCGGGGGAGTGAAGTCTGGGTGGTCAATGGAATCACATAAGATTAAAAATAATGGCAACAGTCACAGTAGAAAACAGGACTAAGCCTGTGAAACATTTCCAGTTCTCATACATGGTTATGCTGTTAGCTCCAACTCTTCTAGTGTCAGTAAAAAACGTCTATGCTAACGTAGGTATTACGGTGTGCAGGAATCAGGACCCAAATGCAGATTTAAGTGACAAAAATAATTCCTTTATTTCAAGGCTACCATATACAGAGACAGAACAGAACACTCACCGCAGACCAAGTTATTACACAAGACAACCCGACAAAGAGAGACAGAAAACCCAGAACTTAAATACACCCAGGACTAATCACATAAACACGAGACAGGTGAGGAGGGAGGAGAAAACACAGAGGCACCAGGTGAACACAATCGGGTAATCAGGGAGGGAAACAGACAGAAAGCAAACAGGCAGAAAACGGGGGTGAACACTTTACAAAATAAAACCCAAATATAGAAAAAGACAAGAAAAACACCAACACAGACAGATCCTAACAGTACCCCCACCTCAAGGGACGGATCCCAGACGTCCCAAAACAAAAAAAAGTCCAAAACCTCAAGCAGGTTGGATGGAGGGGGTCCGGAGGAGGGACGCATCACTAAGCCACCAGGGTGGGTGGAGGGGGTCAGGAGGACGGGACTGAACTGACCGCCCAGGGGCACGGCAGAGGACCAGGAAGGGGTCTCGGGCGGACGGCCCGGGGGCAAGGCAGAGGACCAGGAAGGGGTCTCGGGCGGACGGCCCGGGGGCAAGGCAGAGTCCAAAAAGGGGAATTCGGGCGGACGGCCCGGGGGAAAGGCAGAGGACCAGGAAGGGGCCTCGGGCGGACGGCCCGGGGGCAAGGCAGAGTCCAAAAAGGGGGACTCGGGCGGACGGCCCGGGGGCAAGACACGAGTCCAAGGTGGGGACCATGGAGGGGCGAAGGCAGTGGCAGGAAGAGTCAGGGGGCCGGGCCCGAGGGCGAAGGCAACGGCAGGAAGAGTCAGGGGGCCGGGCCCGAGGGCGAGGACCGCGGCACTCAGGGGGCCGGGCTCGAGGGCGAAGACCGCGGCTCTCAGGGGGCCGGGCTCGAGGGTGAAGACCGCGGCTCTCAGGGGGCCGGGCTCGAGGGCGAAGACCGCGGCTCTCAGGGGGCCGGGCTCTCAGGGGGCCGGGCTCGAGGGCGAAGACCGGACAGCTCCGGAGGCCGGGCAGGAGCCGGTGTCGACCGGACAGGATCCGGAGCCGGTGGGACAGGTGTCGGCAAGATTCCCCACGGAAGAGGACCAGGAGTTGGCAGGACCCTCGGCAGGAGGGCAGTTGGCGGGACCCCCAACGGGACAGGACAAGGAGCTGGCAGGACCCCCGATAGTAGAGTAGTCGGCCGGGCCTCCAACGGCAAAGGACACAGGGTTGGCAGGACCCCCAGCAGGAGAGTAGTCGGCGGGGCCTCCAACGACACAGGACATAGGATTGGCAGGACCCCCGGCAGGAGTGTAGACGGCGGGACCTCCAACGAGACAGGACGTACGTCAATTCGGTCTCAATTTCCACTGCTACGCTGATGACACTCAGCTCTATCTCAGCACCTCACCATCCGCCCAGCTCCCTCCACAGTCTTTGGTCAACTGTCTCCATGCCATAAAAACCTGGATGACAGCAAATCTACTCAAACTCAACAGTAAGAAGACTGAGCTCATGGTTGTGGCCCCCAAAGCACTGCTCCGGAAGGTTGGGGATCTCCTCCTCCACATTGACGGTTGTTCCATCTCCCCGTCTCCCGAAGTCCGTAACCTGGGTGTCATCCTTGACTCCACTCTCTCATTTCAGTCACACATCAAATCCGTCACTAAGTCTGCCTTCTATCACCTCAGGAACATCTCCCGTCTACGACCATCACTCTCTGATTCCGTGGCCGAGACCCTCATTCATACATTCGTCTCCTCCCGGTTTGATTACTGCAACGGAGTCCTGTTCGGGGTTCCCAGTAAAGCCCTGGACAGGCTCCAGTATGTGCAGAACTCGGCTGCCAGGGTGCTCACTCACACCAAGCCCTGGCAGCACATCACCCCCACCCTGATCCACCTCCACTGGCTCCCAGTCAAGCACCGTATCACCTATAAACTCCTTCTTCTGACTTACAAATCCCTCCATGCCCTCGCCCCCCAATACCTGTCTGACCTTCTCCGCTACCACACTCCATCCCGGAAGCTAAGATCATCTGGACAGGATCTCCTCTCCACCCCCCGCACCAGGTTGCGGACTTTTGGTGACAGAGCCTTCAGTGTGGCATCCCCCACCCTCTGGAACTCTCTCCCCCCCGAAATCCGCAGCGCCCCAACCCTGGACATTTTCAAAAAAGGCCTCAAAACGCACCTTTTTACCAAGGCTTTCGCCACTGTATAGTTAGTTTAATAGGTTTATTTTTCCGCTACTTCCCCCCCCCCCCACCCCCTTCACCTGTCTGCCTTTTTTCCCCTACTCCCCCCCCCCCTACCCGACTTGTAAAGCGACCTTGGGTTTCCTGAAAGGCGCTATAAAAATATGATATATTATTATTTATTATTAAAGGGTTGGCAGGACCCCCGGCAGGAGAGTAGTCGGCGGGGCCTCTAACGGGACAGGACACAGGGTTTGCAGGACCCCCGGCAGGAGAGTAGTCGGCGGGGCCTCCAACGGCACAGGACATAGGATTGGCAGGACCCCCGGCAGGAGAGTAGACGGCGGGACCTCCAATGAGACAGGACAAAGGGTTGGCAGGACCCCCGGCAGGAGAGTAGTCGGCGGGGCCTCCAACGGGACAGGACACAGGGGTGGCAGGACCCCCGGCAGGAGAGTAGTCGGCGGGGCCTCCAACGGCACAGGACACAAGGTTGGCAGGACCCCCGGCAGGAGAGTAGACGGCGGGACCTCCAACGGGACAGGACATAGGGTTGGCAGGACCCCCGGCAGGAGAGTAGTCGGCGGGGCCTCCAACGAGACAGGACAAAGGGTTGGCAGGACCCCCGGCAGGAGAGTAGTTGGCGGGGCCTCCAACGGGACAGGACACAGGGTTGGCAGGACCCCCGGCAGGAGAGTAGTTGGCGGGGCCTCCAACGGGACAGGACACAGGGTTGGCAGGACCCCCGGCAGGAGAGTAGTCGGCGGGGCCTCCAACGGCATAGGACATAGGATTGGCAGGACCCCCGGCAGGAGAGTAGACGGCGGGACCTCCAACGAGACAGGACAAAGGGTTGGCAGGACCCCCGGCAGGAGAGCAGTCGGCGGGGCCTCCAACGGGACAGGACACAGGGGTGGCAGGACCCCCGGCAGGAGAGTAGTCGGGGGGGCCTCCAACGGCACAGGACACAAGGTTGGCAGGACCCCCGGCAGGAGAGTAGACGGCGGGACCTCCAACGGGACAGGACATAGGGTTGGCAGGACCCCCGGCAGGAGAGTAGTCGGCGGGGCCTCCAACGAGACAGGACAAAGGGTTGGCAGGACCCCCGGCAGGAGAGTAGTTGGCGGGGCCTCCAACGGGACAGGACACAGGGTTGGCAGGACCCCCGGCAGAAGAGTAGTCGGCGGGGCCTCCAACGGCATAGAACATAGGATTGGCAGGACCCCCGGCAGGAGAGTAGACGGCGGGACCTCCAACGAGACAGGACAAAGGGTTGGCAGGACCCCCGGCAGGAGAGCAGTCGGCGGGACCCCCAACGGGACAGGACATGGGGTTGGCAGGACCCCCGGCAGAAGAGCAGTTTGCGGGACCTCCAACGGCACAGGACATGGGGTTGGTAGGACCCCCGGCAGGAGAGTAGTCGGCGGGGCCTCCAACGGCACAGGACAAAGGGTTGGCAGGACCCCCTGCAGGAGAGTAGTCGGCGGGACCTCCAACGGGACAGTACATGGATTGGTAGGACCCCCGGCACAGGAGTAGTCGACGGGGCCTCCAACGGGACAGTACATGGAGTTGGCAGGACCCCTAGCGGAACCTCCAACGGACCAGGACATTGGGTAGGGACTTGAGACGGGACTCGAGAGGAGAATCGAGAGGGGAACCAAGGGGGAACTCGAGAGGGGACTCGAGAGGAGAACTAGAGAGGGGACTCGCGAGGGGAACTAGAGAGGGGACTCGAGGAGGGACTAGAGAGGGGACTAGAGGAGGGACTAAAGGAGGGACTAAAGGAGGGACTAAAGGAGGGACTAGAGAGGGGACTCGAGAGGAGAACTAGAGAGGGGACTCGAGAGGAGAACTAGAGGAGAGACTAGAGGAGAGAGGAGGAACTAGAGAAGGGAACTCGAGAGGGGACTCGCGAGGGGAACTAGAGAGGGGACTCGAGGAGGGACTAGAGAGGGGACTCGAGGAGGGACTCGAGAGGGGACTAGAGGAGGGACTAAAGGAGGAACTAGAGCAGAGACTAGAGGAGGGACTAAAGGAGGGACTAAAGGAGGGAACTCGAAAGGGGACTCGAGAGGGGAACTAGAGAGGGGACTCGAGGAGGGACTAGAGGAGGGACTATAGGAGGGAACTCGAGAGGGAATTCGAGAGGGGACTCGAGAGGGAACTCGAGAGGGAACTCGAGAGGGAACTCGAGAGGGGACTCGAGAGGGGACTCGAGAGGGAACTCGAGAGGGGACTGTGGCAGCTGGGGCCAGAGCTGGGTCTGGAACCATGGCTGCGGGGGCCTGAATTTAAGCCAGAATCATGGCTGTAAGGTCCGGTTCTGGAGCCGGAAACATGGCTTTAAGGTCCGGTTCTGGAGCCGGAAACATGGCTGTAAGGTCCGGTTCTGGAGCCGGAAACATGGCTGTAAGGTCCGGTTCTGGAGCCGGAAACATGGCTGTAAGGTCCGGTTCTGGAGCCGGAAACATGGCTGTAAGGTCCGGTTCTGGAGCCGGAAACATGGCTGAATGGGCCGGCTCTGGAGCCGGAATTGAAGCCAGAATCATGGCTGTAAGGTCCGGTTCTGAAGCCGGAAACATGGCTGTAAAGTCCGGTTCTGGAACCGGAAACATGGCTGTAAGGTCCGGTTCTGAAGCCAGAAACATGGCTATATGATCCAGTTCTGAAGCCGGAAACATGGCTGTATGATCCAGTTCTGAAGCAGGGACCATGGCTGCTGGGGCCAGAACTGGGTCCGTAACCATGGCTGCTGGGGGCTGAACTGGTTCTGGAACCCTGGCCCTTTGGGCTCGTGCTGCCAACCTGGCCTTGCGACTCTTTCCTTTAGGAGCCGTTTGGAGGCTCCGTGGACCTCCAAAGGCCAGACGAGTACCAGCGAATGGCTCCTGGACTGTAGCAAACACTGGGTGAGAAGCAGGGGCTAACGCCAGACGGACCACACCGATGCGTGTGGTATCAAAACGGGAGTTGGGAGGCCTGGGGCTGTCAGGCAGGGGATAACACACAAATCCAAAATCCTGCCCGATAAGAATTTAACCAAGCCTGGCTTCTCCATAGTAATCCAGCGTGCCTCTGCCAGAACAGCCTCTCGCTGCTGAACCCTGGACGCTCCCAACCATCGATACGAGCAGTCATCCAAAGCAAAGGAAAACTCCAATAGCTCCTGCTCAAAAGGACCTGCTGGTCCTATATTTTGGGTCGGGTTGTAATGTTACGGTGTGCAGGAATCAGGACCCAAATGCAGATTTAAGTGACAAAAATAATTCCTTTATTTCAAGGCTACCATATACAGAGACAGAACATTACACTCACCGCAGACCAAGTCATTACACAAGACAACCCAACAAAGAGAGACAGACAACCCAGAACTTAAATACACCCAGGACTAATCACATAAACACGAGACAGGTGAGGAGGGAGGAGAAAACACAGAGGCACCAGGTGAACACAATCGGGTAATCAGGGAGGGAAACAGACAGAAAGCAAACAGGCAGGAAACGGGGGTGAACACTTTACAAAATAAAACAGGAAACCCAAAGATAGAAAAAGACAAGAAAAACACCAACACAGACAGATCCTAACAGTATGGTATTAAAACCCAAGTTAT
Source organism: Gymnodraco acuticeps (assembly GCF_902827175.1). Lineage (NCBI taxonomy): Eukaryota > Metazoa > Chordata > Actinopteri > Perciformes > Bathydraconidae > Gymnodraco > Gymnodraco acuticeps. The sequence continues at coordinate 223,078 of NW_022989777.1, forward strand.
CAAGAGTGCTGTGGACCAAGGGGTCATTCAACCTTGACTTTTTTAAGGGTTACAATGTACATACAGTAGGGCGAACAAATAGACTACTATTCCCAATAGTAGTAGCGACCAACAGGTTATCAGGAAATTCAGGGCTCCTTCAGACATTTTCTATTCTTCTCTGAAATGTTCTGGTCTCTGTGTCAGCCTTACATGAGGTCATTAAAACGTAAAACATCCCTTAAATATGGGTTAATAAAAAGTCCCTCAAAAAATGGTTTAATAAAAAGTCCCTCAAAAAATGGGTTAATAAAAAGTCCCTCAAAAAATGGGTTAATAAAAAGTCCCTCAAAAAATGGGTTAATAAAAAGTTCCTCAAAAAATGGGATATTGAAACAAACTCCACACCGGCTATATCAACCTGTTTCAGCGGAGAGTGGAGTCCCCTGTGCCGTCCTGGCTTGCCGTGTCTTTGTCCCCCCGATCCGCTGACGGCGGCTTCTGGGCTGCCTGCTAGAGAGATGTCTTCCGGATCCTCCTCCGACGGCCTGCTGATGGCGGCTTCCGGGTCGATGCTGGAGAGATGTCCTCCCGATCCTCCGGCCCGCTAGAGATGTGTTAGCAGAGTAAGCATAACTTCATTGCTGTTTAGCATCCAAATAAGCGGAGGAATAACGAAACATCAGAGACAGTGACATTTCATTCAACGGGCTCTCCCATTGGAGGCGTGGCTTTATTTATACCCATCATGACCTTTAACCTGTTACGCTATTGGCTTCCGGTCATGCACAACAAATAACACGAATTGGTAACACATTTACCTGAATGTTAACACCCCCACTTGATATCACATTTTTTTTTTTTTTTTTTTTTTTTTTTTTTTTTAACAAATAAAAACATTATAAGGTTCTCTACCTTACAGAAATTGTTACTCTCCAAACATAAACTTTGCAAACTTAATCAACTTAAACTTTGGTGCAGGTTGTCATAACATCTGCCACCATCTGGTCTGTTGGACAATAAATCAGATTTGTTTTTCCCCCTTCCACAGTAGACCTCAGAAAATGATACTTAATGTCAATATGCTTGCATCTCTGTCTGTTAACAGGATTCTTTGCCAACGATATTGTGCCCTGGTTGTCTTCGTAAATCGTAGGTAGTGTATATTCACATTTGTCAATTCCTTCTAGTAGTTGTATTAAGTACATACACTCCTGCATAGTAGCTGCTAAAGCAATATACTCAGCTTCACAAGTTGATAATGCGACAGTTGGCTGCTTTTTTGTTTTCCAGGAAACCAGTGGCCCGCTCTCATTAAGGCTAACACAATAACCTGACATACTACGTCTGTCGGTTAGATCAGCAGCCCAATCTGCATCGCTGTATGCTTGTAAGCCCAGTTTTTCACTCTTACTTTTCCAGTAACACAGTTCCCTGTCGATTGTACCTTTCAAATATCTCAGTACATGTGTTACAGTAGTCCATTGCTCTTCTGTCGGCTCAGAAAAATACTGGGACAGTTTACTGACAACAAAACTCAAATCAGGCCTCGTGCACACAGCCAGGTAGATCAGGCTACCTACTGCCTCTCTGTACATTCTAACATCCTTCATCGGTACAGCATCATCTAAGTAGTTCAGTTTTTGCTCACAAGGTGTCGCTCTCGGTTTACAATCCTGCATGTTAAACCTTTCAAGTATTTTGTTCACATATTTCTTCTGTGACATCTTTACACATGAATCAGTTTGATCAAAATCAATGCCCAGGAAATGTTTTAGTTTCCCCAAGTCTTTCATCCTGAATTTAGCTGTGAGCATCTCCTTAACAACTTTCAATGCATTGTTATCACTAGCTGCAATGATTATGTCATCAACCCATATTATCATTATCACTTTCCAGTTTTCAGTTTCTTTTGTGTAAACACAATGGTCAGCCGGGTTCTGTAGGAACTCTTTTTCACTCAGATATTCATGCAGCATTTTGTTCCAATTTCTGCCTGACTGTTTAAGCCCATATAGTGACTTTTCTAGCTTGTACACCAACTTTTCACCTTTACTGGATTTGACCTGAAAACCTTCTGGCTGTTCCATGTATATCTCACAGTCTATTGGTGCATGTAGGTAAGCAGTTTTAACATCCATTTGGTGTAAAATCAGATTTTCCTGTGCTGCTTTTTGCATTAACACTGATACTGGTGAGGTTAGCGGTAGGTGAAAATGTCTCATCATAGTTTTCGCCCCTCTTCTGACTGTATCCCTTGGCTACATATCGTGCCTTGTATCTTTCGGACCCATCAACATTGGTTTTGATATCATACACCCATTTACCCCCCACTGCTTTCTCACTCTGAGGTAAGTTGGTCAGGATAAATGTATCATTTTCTTTTAGTGATTGCATTTCCTCATCCATTGCAATAACCCATTGTTTTGACTCAGATGAAGTTACAGCTTCCCTAAATGTTAAAGGGATATTGCACATTAATCTGTAACAATAGTCAATATTTGTCAGTAGCTGATCCTCACTTTCCTTATCACATACACTGGCACATAAGTAAGCTGGCTTCTTCCTCACTCTTGAAGGATAACGCCTAAGCTCACTCTTGTCGTCTTCTGTCTCTGTTACCACAGGTATAGATACTGGACTAACGTTAGTAGTGGGCCCATAACCTGTTAGCAGAGTAAGCATAACTTCATTGCTGTTTGGCATCCAAATAAGCGGAGGAATAACGAAACATCAGAGACAGTGACATTTCATTCAACGGGCTCTCCCATTGGAGGCGTGGCTTTATGTATACCCATCATGACCTTTAACCTGTTACGCTATTGGCTTCCGGTCATGCACAACAAATAACACGAATTGGTAACACATTTACCTGAATGTTAACAAGATGTCCTCCCGATCCTCCGGCCCGCTGATGATGCCTCCCGGGTCGAATTCCTTGACGAGGGCCAGGTCTGTCCTGATGTCGTCTAGGGTCCTCGCAGGTGTTTTCCCGACCGCACACTGGCTCCAGTGGTACCAGTTGTCCCCCTTTCCTTCTAGGCGGACGGCATGGGATGTCCTCTGGGTCACTCGGTAGGGGCCGGAAAACCTGGGGTTGAGCCACTTAGGCCTGATGACTTTCAACCAGACGAACTCTGCTGTGTTGGCCTCGTGCTTCTCGTGTCCCCCTTTGGCGTCCGTAACCTGTGTGGAGAAATCTGATACCAAGCCCTTAAGTTGCCGGTAGTATGGTTTCGAACACATGACCTCTACTTCCTTTCCTACGCTCAAGGCTCCTGGGCCCGGGAATTGGTGGCCACGTGTCAGCTCAAATGGGGAGAAACCTGTCCCTCTGTTAATGGAGCTTCTGATTGACATGAGGGCTAGAGGCAAGGCATCTAGCCAGTTCATGCCTGTCTCCTCACATGCTTTGCTGAGTTTCTGTTTGATGTTCTGGTTCATTCTTTCTACCTTTCCCTGTGACTGTGGATGGTAGACTGCTCCAAAACTGTGTCTCAGTCCTAAGGACTGTTCTACTGTGCGTAGGTCATGGTTCTTGAAATGGCTGCCATTGTCTGACCTCACTTTCCTAGGAAACCCATGTAGTGGAATGTAATGTGTGACTAGGAATTTGATCACTGAGTCTGCATCCTCTCTCCTGCATGGCATAGCTTCTGGCCAACCTGTGTATGCATCTACCACAACTAGTAAGTACCTGAACCCTCTTACTTTGTCAATCATGTCAGTGTAGTCAATGATGATTTATTCTCCTGCCATCTTAGGTAAAGGGAACTTTCCCTGGTGTGGTTTTACAGTAGCTCTGATGTTGTGGGTTAAGCAAATTACACATTCTTCCAGGTGATTAGCTATCATGTCAGGTAGGTAAGGGTGCCACCAGTGAGTCAGGTGTCTGCTCATTTGAGTTGTACCGCAATGTGTTGGGCCGTGTGCTTCTTTAAGCATTGATCTTACCCATCCTGGGGGTATCACTGGTCTCCCATCTGGGGAGTACCATATCAAGTCTTTGTTGGTAGCTCCTCTGTCTAACCATACTGTTTTATCCTGAGGAGACCCTGCTGCTTGAGCTTCTTTGAGAGTATCATCTGTTACTGCAGGCAGTAAGTCAGCAGATTTTGAGACCAGCATTTGAAACTGGGGTATATACCCTGCTTTGGCTTTAGCTGCTTTGTCTGCTGCATTGTTCCCCCAAGACAAATAGTTGTCTGCCATGCTGTGACCTTTACACTTGAGTAAAGCTAGCTTGTTGGGTAACATTACTGCTTCTGCAAGCCTTTTGATCTCTTTCTCGTGTTTGATGGGGGTAATGGTGGATGTTACAAATCCTGCTCTCATCCACTGGCGCATTTCCACATGTATGACACCATGAACATATGCTGAGTCAGTATAGATGTTTACATATTTTTCTTTTGATAGCTCTAATGCTGCAATGACTCCCATTACTTCTGCCAACTGTGCTGAGACTTTCCCTGCTACTTTTCCTGCTGCTTTTTCCTCAAACTGTCCCTCAGCTGTTTGACCTACCACTGCGTAGGCCGCTTGGAGCCCGTTGGTGGGGTGTCTGAAACAACAGCCGTCTGTGAACAGGTTTTCTGCATGTGGCATAGGCTCGTCTCTGAGATCTATTCTTAGCTTCACATCCTGGATGATTCTTTCCTGACACCTATGGGGTTCTCCGCTGGCAATGGTGTCTGCGCTCCTTCATGTGTGTAGGTGATGTGTGCTTGCGTCAGAGTTTTCTCTAACATGGTCTGTCTTGTTGAAGTCATTGTGAATGCACTTGAGTTCACAAAAGAGACAATGCTATGTGTTGTCAGTACTGTCAAAGGGTGTCTCATCACAATGTGTGAAATCTTGTTTAAGATACGTGCTGTACCTGCTGCATGTCTTGTGCATGGAGGTTCTCTGTTCTCCACTCTGTCCAGTGTGATACTAATGTACATCAGTATTGACCTACATCCCCCCTTTTTCTGAAATAGAATACCATTTACTGTGTTTTCACTTTCAGAAACATCAAGGAAACATGGTAATGCTTAGGATGCAGAGGCGAGAGAGGTGACCTGGGACATGGATTGTTTGAGAGAAATGAACGCAGCTTCTGCAGCTTGTGTCCAGTTCAGTGTGGCAGTGAGATTGCGCATGCCTTTCTCATTGATCAGTGTTCTGAGCTCAGCTGTTCTTGGGTTATACTCTGGGATGTAGTGTCTGCTGTAGCCTGTGAGACCCAGAAAAGATAGCATGTTTTTGACTGTCTTGGGTTTGGGGTGGTGTAATATGCTTTATTGATGTGCTGCTGACATGCCTGTACCTGCTGGAGAGATAACTCTGCCCAAAAATGTCACCTCTTTACGGGTGCATTGTAGCTTTTTCTTGGAGACCTTGAACCCTGTTGCGTGGAGGCGAACCAGTAGGTTCCTGGTGGCCTCCAGACAAGAGACTGCGGAGGGTGCAGCAATGAGAAGGTCATCTACATACTGGATCAACACCACCCCCTCTGGCAATGAAACGCCGTCTAGCTGTTCCCTGAGTATTTTGTTAAATATTCCTGGAGACAAACTGAAGCCTTGGGGTAGTCTTGTGTACTTTAGGTGTTCCCCCCCCATTGTAAATGAAAAAATAGGTCTCATACTCTCTGCTAGAGGTATGCAGAAGAAAGCGTTGGCCAGGTCAATACAAGTGAACCATATATGTTCAGGTGAGATATTACAGATAGCCGTGTATGGGTTAGGCACTGGTACCAGAGCTGTAGTGGTGATAGCATTAATGGTCCTCAAGTCATGAGCCATCCTATACTCCCTGCTAGGTTTTGATACCGGGAGTATTGGAGTATTCCACTCGCTTTTTGAGGGTTCCAACACCCCTGCTCTCTTTAGTCCCTCCACTACCTTACTGATACCCCCTTTGGCCTGTGGTTTAACAGGGTACTGTGATAGATTTATAGGTATAGAGCTGCTCACCTCAAATGTTATTGGTGCAGCCTTTGAGCAGAAACCTACGTCATGAGAGTCAGATGACCACAGGTCAGGCGGGAGGTCACGCAACATGTCATCAGTGAATGAATGGTCAGTCCTCTCTCTACCATGATGTCTATCCACTTCGTGTCTTTCCATGAAGATGCATTCTTGAGTGCAGATTTTTAGAGCATAAGCTTTGTGTGAGGGAGAGAATGTGAGCGCTGCTATTTGTGTTGGTTCCCAATCTTCGACTTCTAGCAATGTTTTGACCATCGGACCAAGTTCTTTAGCTTCATAGCCCTTTCTGATAGCTAATGAAATGTGTGGTGTAGCTTCAGCTGACATACGGTACCAATAGAGTTGTTCATCAGTGAGTTCAACAGATGCAGCCACCCCCGCTTGTCCCACAAATAAATTGGTTGTGGTTACGTCCCAAATGGACAGAGCCACCTCTTTGTCATATCCATATGCATAACTTTGGTCGTCTTTTCTATCATAATTTAGCGTGAGATGGGGTCTGGAGGGGAACCATAAGGCCTGAGGAGGTTAATCCACGGCTTCCATTGTTGAAAAATGGAAAATAGTCCTGGTGTGTTGTCTTGGGGCCGGTCGAGCAACCCCCAGTATATAGTGGCATACTGAGTTGCATCTGCTTCAGTGGATTGGGCCAACATCATTTGAGAACCTGACTTTATGGTGGATATTGAACAATTGAGGCGAGTGCCGTCTGGAAACGATATTATCAGTCCATCGGGGGAACAGAGGATGGAGGCATTAGCTTTGATAAGAACATCCCTTCCCATGAGGTTAGCCGGACTTTGAGGTGCCAGAATGTACTGATGGAAAAATATCTGGCCTGCTATTTTGGTGGTTAATGGCGTAGTGAGCGGTACTTGCTCTATTTCTCCCGAAAACCCTATGACTGAGACTGTATTACTTGAAATGGACGTGTTGAACACGGGGGAGTTGATAGTTGAATATCTAGCTCCTGAATCAACAAGGAATGGTAGCTTCGAGTTTTTTACAGTCATGTCCATGTAAGGATCCACCAGGCCCGTACATTCTGGGTTCCCTGGGCGACCCCATTGTGGTGGGTATTAGTCTTGTTCGTACTGCACAAACTGGCCATAGGGGGCGGCCATCGCATTGGGTGCAACGTGACCCTGCTCTTGATGTTGGGCCTGTGGGGCTGCCTCATGGGGTTTCTGGAAATACTGCATGTCTGTTGTGTACCCTTGTCCATGCCCTCTCTGTCCCCTTTGTCCCCGCCCCCTCTGTGATGGGGGTCCCTGTGGGCATTCTTTATACCAGTGGTCGGCCTGTCCACAGGTGAAGCACACCTTCTGCTGATATTGGTTCACTCCTGGAGCTGTTCCAAACCCTCCTCTACCTCTGGCTCTGCCTCTGAACCCGCCCCTCTGTTGCTGAAAACCATTATTGTAGCCATATTGGGGCTGGTTATAGGACGGACCTTGGTTGGGAAAACCCCCTTGTGGGTTTTGCGGCCCCGGTGCCTGCCCTGCTGGCGCCACGGGATGAACAATCAGCTGTTTGGCACTCTTTTTCTCATTTTGAACTGTTTTACGGGCTATTTCCAGCTGAGTACGGAGTAGTTGCACTCTCAACTCTTCCTCCTCGGTTTTATTCTTTGTGAGTTGTTTGTTAAATTTGCCTAAGTGATGGGCCAAATGACGCTCCCATGTCTGCGTGTTTAGGTGATCTGCTTCTGGGTTGTCCTCCATGAGAGCTTTAATCTCGGCAAGTACAGCTGCCAGTATCACTTTACGGAACATCTGCACATGTTGGTCATTATTTTCTGGACTACAGTCAGTAGCTACTGTGTATTGTTGGCGTGACCTGAGCAACATGGTTGCTGCGGCCTCTCCAGGTATGAATGTGAAAGACAGTGAACCGTAGCCTCCTCCTGTCTGTGGGAAATGTTCTCTCATTGCCTTGCTAAGCAAGCTGTGTATGTCGTTGGAAGAGATAGGCTTGTCATCGCTCATTCTTCCTGTACCTGATCTTCCCTCAACTCTTTCTACCTCATAGCTGGAAGTTTGTTGTGCTAATATCCTCCTGAAATCTCCAAGGCAGATTGTTTGTCCTACTGACATATCCGCAAACTTTCTCATCCAATGTCTCCCTCCCTCAGTAGGTAGCGGCATTTTGTCCACCAGTGCATGTATGTCTCCTAGTGTGAATGGGTGATAAGTGATATTCCCACTGGGGAGAGCCACTAAAGGAGCCTGTAATACTGGGGCCAAAAAGGCATGAGATGTGGGGTTGTCCGAGGTGTGATGGGATCTTAACATCCCCCGGGGGAGTCCAAGAACCAGTACATCAGTCAATTCAGTGATTGTTCCTTCCAGAGATATGCTCTTAACCTTTGTCCTATTTTTTCTGCAGTTGTCCTGTTTCTGTTCTGCTCGCCCTTGCTGAGCAGTGTCCTGATAGCTACCTCTATACCCTGTGTGTTCTGCTTCAGAGTAAAACTTATCACTATCATCTCCAGATGCTCCTCCCATGCTTTTTGGTGTAGCGGGTCTGGGCTTCTCTACTTCTAAAAGGTTCGTCACCTGACTTTTCTCCCTCAGAGGAGCTGTCTTCTGCTCTGTCTTGACTGTCTCCCTCTATTTGTCTTCTACCTCCATTTCCCTTCTGACTCTGTCGTTCCTTTTCAAGTCCCAGTAATTCTTCCGCCCCATGGTGATAGCCCCTCTCTCTCTCCTGACTGCCCCCACTCCCCTCGTCTCCTTTTCTCTTATCATTTCTTCTCTCCTCTTCCTTTCTTCTCTTCTCATACTGCCTTCTGTCATAGTCAAATCGTACTCTATCCTCTCTCTCCCTCTCCTCTTGGCGTTCTACAATGGTGAGTAATTCTGCCTCTGTGGGGCTGCTCTTGCCTCTTTTAATAGAGCTACTCCTTAAAGGAGTCAGTGAAACATTTCCCATGATTGTAAAGTTACCCCCTTTATCACTTGCTTGTTCTTGGTCTGATCCATAGCACCCTTTTGTTAGTGGCATCTGTAGATTAGACATGGGGGGTGTGTCTGGGACAGGGGGAGAGTAAGGGGGAGGTTGTTTAAACTCAAGTATTACACCTCCACTTCGAATGATAGAACTATTAACCAAGAAGTACTAACAGAAGCACTTATGATACTAACAACGGACTGGCTTATCGAAAGGCAGTTGAGTAGCACTTGAAATGTTTTGGCTCTATAAACCCAGATATATTTTAATGATCCTGTTTTGTTTTTGATTGTATTTTCCTAGTCAAACGCACTTATTGTGAGTCACTTCGGATAAAGGCGTCAGTCAAATGTAATGTAATAATGCAAGAAATACTACAAAATACGTCCAGCAGATGGCGGCACGTCACCAGGAATGAGTTCCACCTCACTGAGGGGAAGAATGCTTCTGAAGGCAACAAGCTTAAACTTTGCGTCTTTATCTGACTTTCTTCTTTATCTATTAGTAATTATTCACAGAAAATTATTCCCCGTACAGTCTATCCAGCTGTTACAGTGCTATGTTTATTTCAACAGATAATGAGACCTTAGAACACGCTTCGACACCGCTTTTCAGCGATCTGGCATTCTCATGGAGTCGAAACCCAGGTCAACAGAATCTCTTTATCGTCACGTTTAGCCTGATAGATTAACCCCACAGAACAAAGGATGACGAGATTCCGGTCATTTCAAAATGGCTTTTTGAAATTTGCGTATCTCCCTTTGGATCGTTGTACTTATAACTCACCTCCAGTTCATATGAACCTTGGATTTGTTATTCAAATTTGTCATGGATGGAGACTCGATACTTCCACTTGACTTCCGTCAGCAAGTAAAGCCTGTGTGGACTCAATACCAGCACTTAAGCTAGGGACGTTGTGCCCTTTCAGCCGTCCGAGACCCAATACCCTACGCTGAAATACTATGCTGCTTCACTTTTATATTTATATAACTTTCACACTTATATTAAAATATGTATTGCATTATCTTAGCGTGAAGACAATGACACTGGGAAATATTCCTGACAACTCTAAAAAATTGAATATAGCCAAATCACAGATTTTGAGTGTAACGGGTATCCGTGCTTACCTGGTATTTTGTATAGAGCTCTGTTTTTAGTTGTCAGAAAGTATTTCGAGGTGTCACCCCTGGACAGCTTCGTCCGCTGGCTGCTGATGTGACTCCCTCTGAACTCCCACTCGCAAACGTCGAGGTCACCACTTTGTTGTAGCTGAGAGGTTTTTACAACCCACCTCGGCTCCGCGTGTCGTTTTGGCGAGTCCTGCTTAAAATCATAACAGGAAGGAAATCAGAAGACACCAGGATACCAGTTAAACAATAATCTGTTTTAATTATAAAAGGTAATAATCCAATGCAATACAATACAATACAATATAATATAATATAAGGAGTACTCCTGCCCTGGTTCGCGTGCTGCTTAAATCCTTCGGTCTTGGCAGCCAGAGAAGAGAGAGCGAACACACGAACACAGACAGGAGATGCAGAGGTACCACGGGGAGGAGCCGGGGGAGATTCTCCTCCCACAGAGCCCATCCTGCAGCGTTTCAGAAACTTCAGTTGTGTCTAAAGAATATTCCCTTGCTCACAAAGATATACTGCTTATTATTAATACAAAGTAATTAAACAGACACATCTACTATTCAAGATATGTAGACTTCCCTTGGTGGAGATTTTAAGGAGAATGTTTCCTCCCCTCCCTCTCTAGTCTTCTGTCATGAAAAAGCTGGTTCTATTTCATACAGAGTAATTAAACATGTTTAAGCCAACTACTTCACAATATTTTGTAGCAATTTAGTCCTCACATTTATGAAAGAATAAAGCAGAGAAGTCAATAGAACACAAACCCAGGTATTGTTTGAGCAGTAATCCCATATCTGCTCAAGTAGCCTTATCCTGCATATCTTTAACACCCCCACATCTTTAGTATTAACATAAATTGATTGTTCCTTTTAGCTTAAGGGCTTCTGTGAACTTCCTTTCACCTCGAAGTCCGCGTTTACTGGAATGAATGCATTCATTGACAATTCAGACTAACTATTGTCTCTCTTAACTGTGTGACTCAATTCTCAAGGCCTGCAGGATGCGCATCATTAACTTAAGAAGAACGTAACCATTATATCTGGGGGAAATGTCCCTCGCAGTTCCCTTGTTAATTTGCAAAGACCATTAATGATTAACCAAGACCCTCATGGCCCCTACCTGCAACAAGACTTTCTGAAAAAACATTTAACGGATAATCTTTTCACTCAAAACAGAAATCACAAGTAATTCTGTATTTTACCTACTTACAGATAGCCAAAAAAACAATCTTTTGATTACACATAAAGGTGGAAGAAAAAGACTATTGCGCTAATCTACTTTTAAGAAAAAGAGAACATTGTTCCAGGAATGTATGTAAAAAACCTCTCTATATTTAAGAGGAAAAATGTACTTTGTTCCTTCAACTATTAACACACAGGAATGTATAAAACCACACATATATTAGGGATAACATGATGCAACACACCTCTTAAATATGGGTGACATTAAAATGAATATACCAAAAATATGCTTTATCAAATTTTCTGCATAATACTTTACATCAATTTCCACAATATGTACTAAGTAAATACATTTGTTCCTGCTCAAGATTAGATTCAACTTTATTGTTATTGCACATATTACAGGTACTGAGACAAAGAAATGCAGTTTAGCTTCCAACCAGGTGCAACAAGCAGTAAAGTGAAAAGTAATGTACACAATCTACAGAATAAAATATAGAATTAATTGAATGATGAATAAACAGTGAGGGGTATGAATACACTAGATATACACAGCAGCCTGTGAGCAGTATGAACAGTGTGTATGAATATGCAACACACTCTCACTCCGTAAGCGTCCAGGAGTGACGTCTGGTCAGTGTCCGTGGCGTCCAGTTGTGACGCTCCTAGGCTCCTTCAGCGTCATAAAGGGACGCAAATAGCTTTCAACTGATTGCAATGTATTCCCATCTGCGGCGGGATTTGACGCTCATGGAAGCACGGCATTCGTTTGTGTCGGCTGCCCTTAAAGGCAATGTGAGCGTCCATTCCCATTGGATAACGGAGAATTGTACACCCGGAAGTAAGTATTCTCCTTACTGTCGATTGATTTTACAGTGATATCTGCACTACTCATCGACTAAAAAACACCAGATTATACTTGTTAATTACACAACATTGATTGGTTTAAATTGTGTGCAATGCTTTTGTATTTTTCCCCTTCCATTCGGAGAAACAAATATGTTTTCTGAGTAAAGGATGGCAGAAGACACTACACTACCCAGAATCCTCAGCTATCGTTTGGACTACACCATGTGCTCTTATGCTCATGCTTTTCTAGGAAAAATATAAATGCAATTTGTTTTCATTAATGTTTATTATTTTTAATCTGTCATATAATAATCAAAGCCTTGAAGGAAATAATGCAATTTAACAGCAATTGAAACACAAGAACCACACATCCAAAAGTATTTGGCTGTGAAATATATAGAGATGATGAAACATCCCAACCCAGTCTCACAAAAAAACGTGTAATAACTACGTTGGTCCACAACTTGGGACGTAGTATTTCTACAAAAACGCCTCTGAAATTGTAGGATCCCTACGTTTTTTTCACCATTCATTTCCAATGGCTGGCGTCTATGTCAAGTGATCTTCAACTTTCTCCCTGCAGAAAAAAAAAACATGGCCGACATTCGTTTTATTCTCGGTGGAAAATGCCTATTTAAAGTTAGTTTGGCCATTAAAATGCGTTTTGATGTCATTTGATGCGAGAAATATGAGTTGTTATTTCAGATTATGTGTGCAGTGGATGTACATGATCTTTAGTTTGCTAGTTATTACGAAGATTACTTCAGGAAATTGTGTCCATTCAACGTTTTCATTGTTACAAAGTACTGTAATAATCAGGGGTGCACATAACTTTTTTGCCCTGGTTCTCAAAGGAGCACCTGGAGATGTTGCTTGGTGCTCATCCTTAAAATGAAATAAACCGTAACTTTTGAGGGGCTCTTGACTTTATTTGCCAGACACACGGCACTGAACACACATGCAGAGGTGAACACAGAACACACATGCAGAGGTGAACACAAGACAACATTAGCACGACCAGTAATCCTACAAGCTGTCATCACTACCCTCCTGACTGTTCTCCTCACTGTCTTCCTCTCTGTCAGACATGGTAGCTGATGATGTAGGCCTACTTCTTTCTCTCTGGTTGAGTCTGCGATTAGCTGCTTGCATCCACAAGTCAACAGCTGGGTTTGGGTCGAAAGTCTCTGTTGTCATCTTAGACAAGTGGATGTAATCAAATAAGTATGGGAACATAACCAATAACCTACCATAGCCAATAACAAATTAATGTAACTTATTTTATTTATGTTGTTCATTCATATCTTCTTTTACCTTAACATTTATTTATTTATGCATTTGTTTGTATCTCTCCAGTTTTAAAGGATATGTTTGGTTACTGTCCTATAGTATACATTGGAATGATTTCAAACCTGTTTATCCCAATAATTATAAAGGAGTGCCTTGGAAATATGTGTTTACATAAATTGTGACCAAACTGTTTGAACTTAGACTAAAGTTAACTATCTAAACACTCAGAGTCCTTTACCTCACTGAGCTGTAGTATCAGCCTCTCAGTCTGACTGGAGAGGACTCTCCCTCCACATTATTGTAGAAACATCATCTTCTTATATCCGTTAAAGCAGCTAGCACCAGATTCTAATAACAACAGCGCCGGTACCGCTGCACCCTCCCTCTCTCCCTCGCTCACTCGCATTTTGGCTGTGAGCTGTGGGCGCCAGATAAGCCAACATCCCCCATTTTCATCACTTACAGCGCCGATCGTACAGGGCAAATGAAACGTGTAACCGGGGTGAAAAGGGTGTTACATTTACTTAATTGTGAATATCGTTACATCAAGGCCGAAAATTAGGATGAGCACCAACGGTCAAAAATGTTTTTTTCCCTCCCAGAGCTGCCAGCGCAGCGCCTCCACAGATCTGGCGCCCTTGGCGAACATATATTACGCCAGAGCTACGGGCCGGCCCTGAGTTCATATCATAGGTTCATATGCAACTCGCAAATATATTTCTCTCTCTCTCTCTCTTCTCTTTTCTCTTTCCTCTCTTCTCTCTTTTCTCTTTTCCCTTCTCTGTCTTCTCTCTCTCCCTCTCTCTCTCAATGTTGGTACGCAAATTCGCCTTTTTTCAAATGACACGGTGCTCTTTTGTTGGCGGAGGTGCGCATGCGCACTACAGTATGCCTTTTAAACATGTATTGTTTACCTGTGGTGTTTATTTTTATTATTTTATTATCTTTGCTTTGTAATGTCTGTTGTACAATTGTATAATGTGTTTTTAATGTATTTATTCCTAAAAAGTATTTTAATTTGTTTTGTAAAGCACTTTGAATTGTCGCGTACAGAAAAGTGCTATATAAATAAACTTGCCTTGCCTTGCCTTCTGCATGTCCAGATCATTAATAGTAACAATCAACTGATTCTTATGTATTACACTTTCAAAAATAATTTATGCTGCAGTCCACTGACATGGTTTGAAATCAATATATTAGCCAATTTGTGACCCCCCACAGGACTTAAAAAGCACCTAACTAGATCATGAAAATCCCCAAAATCTCGGGGGGTATACCCCCGAACCCCCCTAGCATGTTTGGACCTCGGTATTTAGGAAATCCTGGATACGGCCCTGCACCTGCGCACCAGTTATGTGCAGCCCTGGTAATAATATTACTTTTGTCGGTAACGGAGTAATGTAACGCGCTACTTTTATAATTCAGTAATCACACTACAGTTACTAACATTTCCCCGACACGCGTTACTTCGTTACTTACTACAATCAGTCATAATAAAACATTACATTACATTACATTACATTGCATTTAGCTGACGCTTTTGTCCAAAGCGACTTACAATAAGTACATTCGACCAGGAAGACACAACCTTGAAGAAAACAGAATCATATAAGTATATCAGGTTTCATAGAGCCAAACATTTCAAGTGCTACTCAACTGGCTTTAGGTAATCCAGTCCTTTATTGGTATAAAAGTGCTTCGTTAATAGTTCTAACGCTCGAAGTGGAGTCGAAAGAGATGAGTTTTCAGTTTGCGCCGGAAGATGTGCAAGCTATCTGCCGTCCTGATGTCAATGGGGAGCTCATTCCACCATCTTGGAGCCAGGATAGCAAACCCACGTGTTTTCGCCGATGGGAACTTGGGTCCCCCTCGCAGCGAGGGCGCAACGAGTCGTTTGGCTGATGCAGAGCGTAGTGCACGCGCTGGGGTGTACGGTTTAACCATGTCCTGGATGTAGGAAGGGCCAGATCCATTCGCAGCACGGTAAGCAAGTACCAGTGTCTTGAAGTGGATTCTAGCAGTTACCGGAAGCCAGTGAAGGGAGCGGAGGAGCGGAGTGGTGTGGGAGAATTTAGGAAGGTTGAAAACCAGACGAGCCGCTGCATTCTGGATGAGCTGCAGAGGTCGGATGGCACATGCAGGTAGACCAGCCAGGAGGGAGTTGCAGTAGTCTAGGCGTGAGATGACGAGAGCCTGGACCAGAACCTGAGTCGCTTTCTGAGTCAGCTGGGGACGTATCTTCCTGATGTTGTAAAGCGTGTATCTGCAGCAGCGGGTTGTAGCAGCGATGTTTGCAGTGAAGGACAGGTTGTTATCTAGGGTCACACCCAGATTCCTTGCAGTCTGAGTCGGGGGAAACAACTGAGGTGCCGATGTTGATTGTCAGGTCAAGAGTTGGACAATCTTTTCCCGGGAGGAAGAGCAGCTCAGTCTTGTCAAGGTTGAGCTTGAGGTGGTGAGCAGACATCCACTGAGAGATGTCAGCTAGACAAGCAGAGATGCGTGCGACGACCTGGGTCTCTGAGCGGGGAAAGGACAGAATTAATTGGGTGTCGTCAGCGTAGCAGTGGTAAGAAAAACCATGCGGGCTAATGACTGATCCGAGCGAGTTTGTGTACAAGGAGAAGAGGAGGGGACCAAGAACAGAGCCCTGAGGGACCCCCGTAGTTAATTGACAAGGGTCGGACTCAGACCCTCTCCAAGTCACCCTGTAGGTACGGTCTTTCAGGTATGAGGTGAGGAGGGAAAGTGCAGAGCCAGAAACTCCAAGTTTTTGGAGAGTGCGAAGGAGGATCTGATGATTCACCGTGTCGAATGCAGCAGACAGGTCCAACAGGATGATGACAGAGGAGAAGGATGCAGTTTTGGCAGTGTGCAGTTCCTCCGTGACAGCAATGAGAGCAGTTTCTGTGGAGTGACCTGCCTTGAAACCAGACTGGTGCGGATCCAGAAGGTTGTTCTGATTGAGATAACAGGAGAGTTGTTTAAAGACAGCGCGTTCAAGTGATTTAGACAGGAACGGGAGGAGAGAGACAGGCCTGTAGTTTATAACATCAGACGGGTTGAGAGTGGGTTTCTTTAGGAGAGGGTTTACTCTTGCCTCCTTGAGACTGTTTGGAAAGTGACCAGAAGTTAGAGAAGTGTTGATGAAATGGGTGAGAAACGGTAGAATATCAGGAGCGATAGTCTGAAGGAGGTTTGAAGGGATAGGGTCCAGAGGACAGGTGGTAGGGCGGGCAGAGGTAATGAGGGTAAGAACCTCACTTGGAGAGAGAGGGGAAAAGGAGGTTAGTGTGTTGGTGGAAGGAAGGTCTGGTGACCCAGCGGTGAGTAAAGGTGAGTCAGAAAAAGAAGAGCGAATATCATTAACCTTTTTTTCAAAGTGGGTAACAAAGTCGCTTGACAGAAGTGAGGAGGGGGGAGGAGCTTTTGGAGGGTCCAAGAGGGTGGAGAAGATGGAAAATAGTTTTTTAGGATTGGAATAGGAAGATTGGATCTTATCTTGAAAGAAAGTGCTTTTTGCCTGAGAGATCGAAGCAGAGAAAGAGGAGAGGAGAGCTTGATAGGTTAGGAGGTCGTCACGGTGTTTGGATTTCCACCATTTCCGCTCTGCTGCCCTAAGGACGGTTCTATTAGCACGCAGTGCATCATTTAGCCAGGGAGCCGGAGGGGACTGACGAGCCTGCCGAGATGTCAGAGGACAGAGCGAGTCCAGAGTGGATGAGAGAGTAGAGAGGAGAGTTTCTGCAGCAGAGTTTGGAGGCAGTAGTTGGAACGAATCAGAGGAAGGGAGGGCTGAGAGCACCGACGAGGCAAAGGTAGAGGGAGAGAGGGAGCGAAGGTTACGGCGGACAAGTGTAGGATGGGAAGAATTAATTAAACAAGAATATAACTTACAGTGGTTGCTGCGTCAATAGGTAATGTTGTCACCGGGTCCAGATGCACACTGAGTTCATCAGTTTCTAAATGCGGTATTTAAATGCTTTTTGAGCTAAAGGATGACTGAGTCACGCAGTTCTACTTCACGCAATCAATAGACTGGCCCTGCCTATGTTAATAATGCAGGCTTGAGTGCTGAGAGCTGTAAAGCAGGTTTCGCCTGAGCAGATCTGAGATTTAAAATCTCTCAAAAGCGATTTAGCCGTTTTAGCTACAGTAACAATTATACAGAGTCGAATAAATGAAACCGAGAAGTCTAATTAAACAAGAATATAACTTACAGTGGTTGCTGCGTCAATAGGTAATGTTGTCACCGGGTCCAGATGCACACTGAGTTCATCAGTTTCTAAATGCGGTATTTAAATGCTTTTTGAGCTAAAGGATGACTGAGTCACGCAGTTCTACTTCACGCAATCAATAGACTGGCCCTGCCTATGTTAATAATGCAGGCTTGAGTGCTGAGAGCTGTAAAGCAGGTTTCGCCTGAGCAGATCTGAGATTTAAAATCTCTCAAAAGCGATTTAGCCGTTTTAGCTACAGTAACAATTATACAGAGTCGAATAAATGAAACCGAGAAGTCTAATTAAACAAGAATATAACTTACAGTGGTTGCTGCGTCAATAGGTAATGTTGTCACCGGGTCCAGATGCACACTGAGTTCATCAGTTTCTAAATGCGGTATTTAAATGCTTTTTGAGCTAAAGGATGACTGAGTCACGCAGTTCTACTTCACGCAATCAATAGACTGGCCCTGCCTATGTTAATAATGCAGGCTTGAGTGCTGAGAGCTGTAAAGCAGGTTTCGCCTGAGCAGATCTGAGATTTAAAATCTCTCAAAAGCGATTTAGCCGTTTTAGCTACAGTAACAATTATACAGAGTCGAATAAATGAAACCGAGAAGTCTAATTAAACAAGAATATAACTTACAGTGGTTGCTGCGTCAATAGGTAATGTTGTCACCGGGTCCAGATGCACACTGAGTTCATCAGTTTCTAAATGCGGTATTTAAATGCTTTTTGAGCTAAAGGATGACTGAGTCACGCAGTTCTACTTCACGCAATCAATAGACTGGCCCTGCCTATGTTAATAATGCAGGCTTGAGTGCTGAGAGCTGTAAAGCAGGTTTCGCCTGAGCAGATCTGAGATTTAAAATCTCTCAAAAGCGATTTAGCCGTTTTAGCTACAGTAACAATTATACAGAGTCGAATAAATGAAACCGAGAAGTCTAATTAAACAAGAATATAACTTACAGTGGTTGCTGCGTCAATAGGTAATGTTGTCACCGGGTCCAGATGCACACTGAGTTCATCAGTTTCTAAATGCGGTATTTAAATGCTTTTTGAGCTAAAGGATGACTGAGTCACGCAGTTCTACTTCACGCAATCAATAGACTGGCCCTGCCTATGTTAATAATGCAGGCTTGAGTGCTGAGAGCTGTAAAGCAGGTTTCGCCTGAGCAGATCTGAGATTTAAAATCTCTCAAAAGCGATTTAGCCGTTTTAGCTACAGTAACAATTATACAGAGTCGAATAAATGAAACCGAGAAGTCTAATTAAACAAGAATATAACTTACAGTGGTTGCTGCGTCAATAGGTAATGTTGTCACCGGGTCCAGATGCACACTGGACCCGCACACTGAAACCTCAACAAACACCTGCAAAGAACTCATGCTAAGCAGAGCCGTATAATAGAAGAGTTATGACATCTCCGTTCACTCCAATGGACCACTTTTTTACAGCAATGGCGGATCGTGGAGCCTCTCATTCGTTCCCCGGAAGTTAGCGCCAAGGCTAGCAGAGCTGTGGAGTTGCAGCATAATAACCGTTCGTGACGGACTTTTAAAGGTAAGAAGAAGTTTAAAGATTTATATTGCGGATATTATCAGTACATCTGATTCAAATTAACATGTGTATTAAAGGATGTCAGATAACAGATCAAGCTAGGATACCGAAGCAAGTTAGCAACAGACGTTGAACAACCTTTTAATTGTAAATTCCGTTCTCTTAATGTCATTTGGTCCAACGTTGTTGAATTAGAGAAGAGGGGCTTCTAAACGGTGTATGCGGGGGTGGAGGGAGTTAAATATTAGATAAATATAACTTTGGTGCGTGTAAGAGTGAGTGTTTTTAGCTGAGCCATATTGTGTCCTTGTAATTATGTTGATTATTACCTGCCTGTATAATGTTGCAGCTCAGCTGATTTTGGATTGATGGCAAAGGGAGAGGAACTTAAGTGAGAGTGAACACACAAGGTAAGTTTAATACTACTGTTTTATATAAGTAAGCATACTAAACATGTATTCTATCACCGTATTATATAAGTAATCTTGTTAGTAACCTACTGTATGGCAGGTGGAGGGGCAGTGATGTTACAGGTGGAGGAGCAAGACTGCAAACTCACAAGACAGAGAAATCAAAGTTTGTTCTCCAGAGAAGAGGTTGATTTCACTTACATTTTTTATTTCATATTTTCTAAAGATGTGGAAATGGCAACAAAAAAACACGTGAGAGCTGTAACCAAGACAACTGTAACAACAGGAGTAGAGAGCCACCAAGGTTTTTCAAGTCCCTCTCTTACTCCATTTTGCCAACCCAAACTTCCAGGTACATGACGGGACACCTTGCTTGTTTTTGTTGTTTGCTCTCCTCTGGCTGGGTGCTGGCAGGTGGAGGGCAGTGATGTTGGCAGGTGGAGGGGCAGTGGTGTTACGGGTGGAGGGGCAGTGATGTTACGGGTGGAGGGGCAGTGATGTTAGCTGGGTGCTGGCAGGTGGAAGAGCAATGTTTAGTCCAAATATTTCCATTGCAACGGCTAATGGAAATGATTGCAGCTGTGGATCTGTTTGGGGGTTGCTGGATGTGGTAGCTTGGCTGCTGTTGTTCCTTTTCACCTTTTTGGATTGGCTCTTGCTTCCAAAATGGCCATCTTTTAATTTAATTTTTTTTCTGTCATTTCTGATTTGTTTTGCCTCAATTCTCAGCCTCAGCCGTATAAATCTTTTTACGAGTTTTTGTTGTACTCCACAGCATGACGGAAGCCTGCTGGAGAGGGCCTGAGCTTCTTTCTCCAAGACACCCACTGCGTTGGGGAGCTGCATGAGGGAGGAACCAGTCTTGGTCCTAAATAGTTCCTCAATTTGGTGAATGAAGTCAAAGGCTTCTTGGGATGGACGACAAAGAGCACCTGCCTTGAAGTCTTTCAAGTCCACTAACAAGCTGTTGTCACCAGAAGGACTCTCATCATGGTGCTCTGTTGCAATTTTGCATTTTTCACAGATGCTGGCAAACTTGATGATTTTGTGGACGATGTAGCCTGCAAGATGGAAGAGAATACATTTCTCAGTTTTTGTGAGGTCAGGTGCTGCTGCTCTGTTCACCGCCATCAGCTGTTCCACTCTGACTGATGGAGTGATTTTTGGCTCCCTGTGTCCAGGAAGTCTGCCAAAAAGCTACTGTGGTCTTCCTGGTAGCTCCCAGAGCTGATGGTGGTGAGGAACTGCCCCACAGATATGATTCTCAGTGCATGATGGAATTCCACTGGAGTTGGGACAGGATTTTTAGACCTCACACAGCTGAATGTATTTTCAAGGCAGTCTTGTGTGAACCTTGACGTTAACACAAACCTGTGTCCTTGTGTAAGCATCTCCTCTTGTATGGCCAAAATTGATGTTGTTGCCATTATCACCCCTGTTTGAACAGGCTTCCAACCTCCCGTTTGACCTATCTTTATCCCACGAAACAGATGGACGATGTTCTGGAGGACGGTGATGGCCTTTTGGTACTCCTCCATCTTGAGCCTGCTCAGGGCTGTAATTGGATGGCGAGATGACATCAGATCAAACCAACGATCAACCTGCTCCAGGAACCACGCTGTCGTCAGGTATGACAGAGGGCGGTTTTCTTGCTGCACCATGTATTTCAGCCCAGCACTTGTAGCCTTACTGAACACATTTAGAGCAAGACCAACCTTCATCTTATCAAAGTGACTTGGCTCGATGGCTGCAGCTGAAAGATGGGGAGCTATTTTTAAGGCCATCCCTTCCTGAAAGGTCAATAAGTCCTTAACCCTTAAAGGCCGAGCGTGCCGCCCGCGGCTTCAAAGAGGTAGCGTTCTAAAATGCTTAATAACTTTGTAACCGCTAATCCTATCCATCTGATTTAAAAAGTGAGGTAAAGCGGCTATTCTAGGCTTTTTGCTGGTATCACTATGTCCTTTTCCGGGATTCAGAGGCTCCGACGTGATCGGGGCAACGTTATCACATTTTACAGCCTTGATTCGTCAAGGAGACCCACGCAGCCCCTCCGTCTGAGCCAAACAGCAAAGGTTTTAGACTAAGTCCCACCCCCCTGTGTCCGGATAGGTTTAAAAGGGTAAAGGTCCAGGCAAACCTCTGCCCATGCTACCATCTTCTCGACCAATCAACATAGGTTGCTGTGTATGTTTTTGGCGGCGGGAGATAAACAAAGAGAAACAGAGAGACGAGAGAGTAATACTAAAGAAGAGTAATTCTGCCAGTGTAAGAGAAATAAATACAACACGAGATATCTAGATACAGTCACACACACACACAAATACACATACATACACACACACACATATCCCAAGACAAATTCAAACCAACATGTGAAAACGGCGTTACACTACGGAAGAAGCCGTAGAATTTATTTGGTCTGGCGGACCGCTTAGCGATGCAGCGGTGGATTCCTCAGATTCTGAAGCTGACAACTGGCAAGGAAGAGGAGTATGATCACGGGATTGATCACTTCGAAGATAAAGAAGTGAGTAACTTTGCTTATTTCTTATTGTTTGTGTTGCATTTATCGGTTGTTGTTTCTGTATAACGCCTAAAATAATTAGTCCTAAGAGTTTTTATAATGGATGGCCATTTGCCGTAATTGTGTCATAAAGTGAAGTCCTGAGCTCAAGATTCACTATCAATAGAGGCTACTATTTATTTCAGTAAAAAAAACGTCAAGCAATACCTTTAATTTATTGCCTCATTCCGCTTGCCCTCTTTGGTTGTTTGTTATGAGGTCTAATGTTATTATATTCATTGCATTACAATTCAGTTACTGATTCCATCAACTAGTAATGTTAGCAGAGGGATAAAGTGTGAATCAAATCAAAAGTTGAGACTGTGTTTAGAAAACAGATATGATGACACTGGAGAAATAAAAGCAATAAAGGAAATAAAATAAATTCAGACATTTATATCTGTATATTTTCCTCCCTTTTATTTTAGTCCAGAGGATGAGAGAGGGGATGCACAAGCCACTGTCCCCATCAGTAGGCCTCCTTCAAACCGAGAGGGAAAATAATGCGGCCAGGAGGGTGCAGCATCCAGAAAAAAGGCCAAACCAATGCCAGCCCCCCTGACAGTGAAAGGGAGAGGAAGAGGAAAAGGGAAAAAAACATCTCTGACCCCAGAAGAGCCAGGAGCTGTTTGGAACGGACCTGAGGTGCCAGATACTGCCCAACAACTACCACACTTTTGCCCGAAAAGAGCCCCTGGAGTCCAAGGTTTTGTTGGTGTGGAGTATACTCCTGCACAAATATGTAGAAATTGTTTTAACAACCAAGCTGTAAATATCATCTGCAAGAACACAAACAAAAATGCTGAAAAGGAGCAGGCTAAGGGGGAAAAGTTTGTTTGGGAAAGCCGGTAAAATTCCTCATGTATGTCGGCCTTATGGCACTTCTAAAACTGCTAAAAGTAAGTGACTACTGGAGGAAGGGATCACACCTGAGTGTTCTCTTTCCTGCTCCTGTCATGACAAGAGACAGGTTCATGGCAATCAGCAGAGCTGTACATCTGAGCGACCCAGACCATGATGAATCTTGATACATTTCCTTTGCTCTTTATATATTTTTCTAATATTTTGGTTATAGTTTGAAGATCATTTGCTCTTTGTACTTTTGCACTTTCTATATATTCCTAATACTTTGTTTATAGTTTTAATATAATTTGCACTTTGTTAATTTGCACTTTGAATTTGTTTCACTGTTTGTGTTTGTATTTCAATGTTCAAATGATAATATATATCTCTGAAACAAGTTATTTTTGTTGCAATGTCATCTGTTATGGTTTAATTGTTTACTCTCAACCTTTTTTTGACAGAAGAAACATGATCAGTCATTTAAATATGGAAATACATTTCGTTTTAATTATTCCATATGATCCTAGGCGTTTTTCACTGAAAAACGCCTAGGATAATATTGTAATAAATAGCTGTAACTTGCTCAGGGAACATAATATGCAGATGAAATTTAATTTGAAAGCCTAAAACATCTAAATGCAGCTTTGTAAATAATAAAAAAGAAAATCCCTATGTTCCTGGCGGAGTAAACTGTAAAAAAACACAACATTTGTACTGGCGTTTTTGAAAAGTGCTGGTAAATTCAGCCATTATCACACAAAGTTATGGTAAAATTTGGACTTCAAATTAGCCAGACTTGAACTAGAGGTTCTCTTGAATCAAATGAGGTAAGGCACTTGATGCTGACTGCAAGAAAAGGTTAGAACAGGTTAGGAGAAACAAATAAATACAGGAGAGTCAGGCAGGCGAAAATTCCGTCTAGGTCTTTAAGGGTTAATGGGGACCACAGAAACCTCTGTTAGAGGGGAGGTTCTCTCTGTTAACAACATCCTCAGGAATTATGAAGACCTGCCCACGGACAAGGGCACTTTTTAAATTTTTTACCAGATGTGGGACATCGGGCATGAAATAGAGCTGCCTGTCTGGTTTTGCTGGATGTGGCACCGATGTTTTATTTTGGTCCACCCCAAAGGATTTCCACATGGCTCGGTTAGGGCTACCCATGTCGGTGGTGACATCAAGCACATGTAGCCCTATGGATGCTGCCCTCTGTATTATCTCAATAATGATTGGCCTGTACTCTGCTCCATTGGTAGAATTGCCAGTGTAATGATATGCCACTACTTGCTTCCACCGTGTTGTGTTTCCAGCCAACATAAACACACAAGCATGTGTTGCCACCCCTGTGTGACCTGGTAAAGTCACATCACTGTACAGTTTGCCTGTAATCATGTCTAACTCCACACTTGGTGTGATTGCCATTTCATCCAAGGTCAACACACACTCCCTTTCAAGGTCTGTCAATTTATCTGCCTTCAATTTTAGGAAATCAAAGACCTCTTTCAACACACCAGGCTCAAACTTAACACATTGCATCCTTCTTTGCAGTGTCCTTATTCCTGGAAGGGGAATCTTCAATTCCTGCAGAGTTTTGTAACCCGTTGGTCCGCTCGCAAAGCGAATTTTTAAAGCCTTCTTAATTGTCTCATTGCTCCATTTCATCCCCTTTGTGGTGAGTCTGCCTAATGCCTTCAGTTGGTCTTTTGAAAACGTTTTCTTATATTTCTTGTCCCTAATTTTCATTGTTTTCTTGAGAGCTGCATTTTCCTTCCTGATTTTTCTTAGTGCAGCCTTTGCTTTTTTGGTGATTCCTTCTTGGCTCTTTAATTTTCTCTTTAATTGTTGTAATAGATCTGTTTGAATGGCTGCTGGTTCCCTCGTATGCTGACTGGCTGCTGGTTCGGTTCCCTCGTATGCTGACTGGCTGCTGGTTCCCTCGTATGCTGACTGGCTGCTGGTTCCCTCGTATGCTGACTGGCTGCTGGTTCCCTCGTATGCTGACTGGCTGCTGGCTGAGTGGGTGGTGTCCGCCCTCCCTGTCTCTCCTCACTAGCCATGTCCTCTCTTTCTTCACCCTCACTTTCCTTTCTCTCAGTCTCCTCATCCCTTCTTCCCTCAATCTTTGAGACTAATGTAAGTAGAAGACATGGCACTGTAAATGTTCGAACATTTAAAATATTATACCACTTAAAAATAAGAAATATTACTTTTGTTACTAAGAGTTCATACTTATTATACCTGTGTCACCTTTCACACTATAGCTGTGATCATGAGCTATGGGCTTTGTAGATACAGGTACCGGGGTGAATCGTGGTGCAGGGGCCCTTCTTTTTGACCACAGGGCGATGCACGAAGATGGTGGGTATAGCCTCTGCTCTCAGCCTAGTCTTGCCCTTTTTTGTCTTGACAAACTGGTCTGCATCAAAATGTGCCTGCGGAGTGACTTGAGGTTACTTCACACACAGAACAACTCAGTTTTGTCTGCCCACATACATATTCCATAGTGGTTGAATACACAGTATTAGGAAACACTTTATACTTACTGGACTTGTTATACTCATTACATACTGTATATAAAATATGACCAAGAATGTGAGACAACTTTATAGAAATTCATATCACATCTGTTACTGATGCCATTTGTCATACTTTATTAAATTCACAAATAATAAAGTTCCATAACTTCAGTTGGGAACAAAGACCACACCTTATCTCCCCAAGGCAATTTCCCATCCAATAGGTGTGCTATATAGGTGTGTATAACCCTTTCTCCTGTCTGTTTATCCCTCTTTCAGCACAAGAACCAGAGGGGGATTCAATGGAGCCTGAATACCTGCACTGAGACCCTCACCCTGCACCCTGAGTCTCAACTCTGTGTTTTTCAAGCCTTTCCCTGTTTTTTTGTATTAAACAAAACATTAAGCTTTCCCAATGGTGTGGTTTTCGTTTTGTGAAAAAGTGCAAATGCAGTGTTTGTATATAATTACCTCACATATTTTTTTGCTGTTGGTCGTGAAATTGCTCCTGCTGACTTGAGCCAGCCATTTTTTCCTCCGCTCTGTGTCAGTGGGGAAGCCGTACATTCGTACTCCTTTCTCTGAGCGATTTGAGCATCCCCAGGCAGCACAGCAAACCATGGTGGCGACTGGGAGGCAGCACAGCAAACCAGGACAACAAGGAGGAAAAGGCACAGACAAACTGCATGATATGCTATTCAATGTTTATTGAATTCCATGTATTTGCAATGGATGTTCCTAAAACAACACATTTAACATCATCATCATGCTGCTGCTGCTAGTCCTTTGATAGTCACCTGTCGGTCTCCTGTCCTTTCTGAAAGCCATAAAGATGACATTAGTCATTTAGATAACTTGTGTCCTCAATTACCATGGGATTACTGAAACTACCATGAATTGTAGAAAATGGTAGACATTAATCTAATCTGAATTTTAAAGCATTACTTTAGATCCCCTCCCTCTAAATATATCAATAAACATTAGAAAGTGATGCTCCTGACTACCATACACGTTTAAGAAGATAATATTGGTTTTAAAGAATTCAAAGCTATAAATAAACAGCAACAGGCTCTTTAACCAAGGCACTGTTAGCCTAACATGTAAACTAGTTGTTCACACTAATCCTAATATTATCACTTAATATTAGCAAATTCTATTTTATTTTTTAAAACATATTGATGTAAATACATACACATATCGATTTGTTGTATAAATATTGCAAATCAAAACCTTTATTCACTAATAATTACCAAAAATCGTAGTTCTATCTCCTGTTATCAGTGCATTCACATTGCCCGCCATGAACTTCCGCGGAACGATCCTCGTCTACATGAACCACGTGACGATAACCGTTTTTGGACTTCCGTTGTCGTAACTCTTCTATTATACGGCTCTGATGCTAAGGTGAAGCTAACGCACAGCTATTTGTTGTTTGTTTATATCACGTAGTCTGTTCTTCTTCTCTGTTTTACGGTTGTTGCCTGTTTTAAATGATGAATACACACTACCGCCGCCTGCTGGTAAGGAGAGTTATTGCCACTCACGCATGCGCAGTTCGTACGTGCTCGGCTGAAGTCTTTGCGGTGTCTGGTTCCAGTGCAACACATGGCCAACACGCAGGAGAACACGCCGACGCAACAGCGTGAGCAGAGATAGACTGCGCAAAATATACAGATAGCAGGAGACAGAGGACAGCCATGGTCAGATAGGAAAACATTCAGGATCTGGATCAGTCTTATGCGACAATGGAAACTGAACTAAAGAGAACATTTGAAACTTTAGCAGTCTGCGTGATCTGCCTGCAGGGAGGGGCGGGCCGGCCCTGCGAGTAAAGTAACGAGTAAAGTAACGAGTTACTTTATGTAGCGAGTAACGAAGTAGTGTAATATATTACTTTTTTTTTAAAGTAATATGTAATATGTAATATATAACTTTTTTTAGTAACGACCCCATCTCTGGTTACCAAGGTGGTTGCTAGGGACGCTGCTATCGATATTATTTCTGTTATGTTATC
This sequence comes from Gymnodraco acuticeps, assembly GCF_902827175.1. Lineage (NCBI taxonomy): Eukaryota > Metazoa > Chordata > Actinopteri > Perciformes > Bathydraconidae > Gymnodraco > Gymnodraco acuticeps. Next base: position 250,566 of record NW_022989777.1, read on the forward strand.
TTTATTGCTACCCCCTTCCCCGTCAATTTATAGTGTTGGTCCACACAGTGGCGCCTCCAGAAATTGTTCATAAGGGTGGCCAAATGGGGCCACTGAAAATCTTGGGGTGGCCCACCAAAACCAAAAATGTAATTGTTGTAAAAGTATAGACTTGATGAAAACAATAGAGAACCGCAGTGACGCATCCTAAAACTCGGAAGTAAGTTAGCATTTTTAGCACTTCCGGTTCCTTCGTCAAAAAGCAATGCATTTTCTCCATAGGGTTTTGGAAAATAGCTCGAAATAAGCTCTGTGGTTGACACACATTTAAGAGATAAATCACGTTTTGTTCTACGGCATTAAATACATCAGCAGTGACCCTACTGGTGATTTTTGAAGAGTTTACGTGTCTGAAAAACTATGGTTGTTACCGAGTGGCTGAATAGGACTACAGAAATTGTCGATTACGCCGAACACGTAAACACTCCCGCTAAGTTTGTTTGCCCTCGTGTTCTGCTTGAAAGCAAGTACCTGCCTATCTTTAGTATCTGTAGTATCTTTAGTATCTGTATATCTATATCTATATCTGACCATTAGAATCTGTATTTTTGAAATTGTCGTTTTTAACACCGTAGTTTTACAAATTATAGAACAATTAATTACTAGTGTTTTCCAATTTTACTCGGCAGTTCGTTTAGTTGGCTAACGTTAGCTAAAGCTAGCTAAAGCTAGCGCTACTAGTTAGCTACGCAATGGTTTGTTGCTTTGCTCCGGGTTGCAGCCACAGATCTTGGCATGAAACGTGCTCGTTCTATCGTTTCCCGGCCAATGTTTTCCAAAGGAGAGTCTGGATTCGTGCCATGAGGTAAGCTGACGTTACATTTTTGTCCATGTCACGGTGAAATGTAAATGATGGGTAGTGACTGTATCGCCGTTTTAGAGATGGCGCTGCTGAAAAGACCGCAACATAAGTAAAGATAATGAATACATCCTATTAAAACCTGTGTGGCTTATATGATAAGTCTAATTAGTACAAGCAGCATAACGTTTCACCATGTAACTAAAGATTGTAGTCAGGGAAATCAGTTTGACATATTGAACTAATAACAAATAACCTCTGGCTGGCAGAGAACTCTCTGCTCCATAGCTTCTCTTGGACGTCAAATCACATGTACATTTTACATTTTACATATTTATATTCAATTTAATATTCCATCCCTCACATACTTTTGTATATATAATAACTTATATTTTGTTTTTCTTGTTATGCTGCTGCAAAACAAACATTTCCCAAATTCGGATCAATACAGTAATATCTTATATTAATTAATTAAGAAATATAACTATTATAATTAGTGTAGCAGCTGACACCTATTTTCAATATGGATTAATCTACCATTTATTTATTTAGTTCAATTTTCATCTATAAAAATGTCAAAATAGTGAAAATGTTCACGAGACAAAGTGCAAGGTTATATCTGTAGATGTTTTGTTTTAGCCTATGTACTGTATGTCTTAAAGGCAATGTGAGCGTCCATTCCCATTGGATAACGGAGAATTCTACACCCGGAAGTAAGTATTCCTCTTACTGTCGATTGATTTTACAGTGATGTGTGCACTACTCATCGACTAAAAAACACCAGATTATCCTTGTTAATTACACAACATTGATTGGTTTAGATTGTGTGCAATGCTTTTGTATTTTTCCCCTTCGATTCGGAGAAACAAATATTTTTTCTGAGTAAAGGATGGCAGAAGACACTACACTACCCAGAATCCCCAGCTATCGTTTGGACTACACCATGTGCTCTGTTTGACAAACCTCATGATAGTCCTCAAGCTCTGTGATTGGCAAGTGTGCTCCGAGGGTTACGCCGATTCTCGAACAGCACTTGAAATGGGATGGAACCAAGGCAGACTGTCCAAAACTGGATTTGAACGGGTCCACCGCGTCCCCCCCTCCCTCACCCCGTCCCCAGAAATACACATGCTGGCTATTCTGTTTCGCAACATGTTCTCTATCTATGGCATGTCTCTACTGGGAGTTGTAGTTTTAAAAGACGTTTTCGTATTTCCCATAATAAGAAGTTGCCAGTATTAAACTGTGTACATCCCTGGAGGTTTAGGGGATAGGAAACACTCACATTTAAAACATATAATTAATAAATGGGTGAAAATTGCTTGTGCCCATAATGGGCAGCATTAATACACACATGCCAGCTAAGGTCAGAAGAGCTTTATTTAACAGCTGGTCTTATGTTTGTGACCCCTGTTGTTAATTGATAACATTACATTACATTACATTAATTGATAAGCCTGAAACATGCACTTGTCAAGGTTCAGAGGCAAATTTTGCAAATATGGCAGTATAGCCATCGATCAGATTAAGATAAGATATACTTTATTGATCCCAAGTTGGAACATTTGCGTTACATCAGCATGTGTAACAGTTGTAAATATGCAGTGGTGTTTATTTGTAAATCATTTAGTATAATCACACAAATTCTATGTTTTATATTTAACAATTCTGTGTTCTTTATTGATTGATTGTTCAATCCCTGACAAGGTCGGAGATGAAATATCTACATACATCTTATAAGAGTATAATACATATGTATAATATCAGTTAAAATAAGTGCTTCAACATAGTTAACATTGCTGGAGGTGTGCACAAATATTGATAGATGTCTTGTAATGCACTATTGAGGAACCTGCGACCCAAGTTTTTCATTCAATGCAGAACTACACCATAGTTGAAATCTTGAAAAGGGATGTGCAAAATAGTCATTATATACAGTCTTTAATTAACTATTAGTAGAGAATAACGAGTAATGAATATACTTTATAGGGATCCTATTAATATCTAATAATAAAAATAATGAAATTCAATAACATGCTTTAACCACTAGGTGTCCCTTTATATCAGCTGTGCACCTTTATGGTGTAAATACAGCCTATCTACCAATTGGATCAAATATAAAAGTCAGCCGAATTAGTGTTGATACTGCAAGGAGACGTATTGTGTGAAAAATAAATGTAAGATGTTGTTTAATGGCTGATATATTTATGATCCACGTCACGTTTTCAGTTCCTCATGTTTGTCTAGAAGTCTTCTCATCAGAGCTCTATAAATACAGAACTACGGCAGATATGTAATATTTAATGCAGCCGAACCGTGTATTACAATGCCGTTATGTGATGACTTTCAAAGAGAAAAGCAAGCACACTCGGAATAAAGTTTTTTTTTTTTTTTAAATGTTTTCGGTCTGTTTCCGGTATTTGTTAATGACGATGTGCTGTGAGATGTGAGACTGGAATTGCACAGGGGAAAATAACGTAGGCTATCTTTAGATGCGGATTTTGTTAAACTAATATGTTTGCGCTGTGGACCAACACTATACATTGACGGAGAAGGGGGTAGCAATAAAGATAACACCATTAAACAGTTACACAACATAACAGAAATAATATCGATAGCAGCGTCCCTAGCAACCACCTTGGTAACAATGAAAACGTCGCGATTTCCTGAAGTAATCTTCGTAATAACTAGAAAACTAAAGATCATGTACATCCACTGCACACATAATCTGAAATAACAAATCAAATATATAATAATCAAAACGCATTTTAATGGCCAAACTAACTTTAAAATAGGCATTTTCCACCGAGAATAAAACAAAGTTCGGCCATGTTTTCTTTTTCTGCAGGGAGAAATTTGAAGATCACGTGACATAGACGCCAGCCATTGGAATGAATGGTGAAAAAAAACGGGGTTTGTCAAACAGAGCACATGGTGTAGTCCAAACGATAGCTGGGGATTCTGGGTAGTGTAGTGTCTTCTGCCATCCTTTACTACGAAAAAATATTTGTTTCTTCGAATCGAAGGGGACAAATACAAAAGCATTGCACACAATTTATACCAATCAATGTTGTGTAATTAACAAGGATAATCTGTTGTTTTTTAGTCGATGAGTAGTACAGATATCACTGTAAAATCAATCGACAGTAAGAGGAATACTTACTTCCGGGTGTACAATTCTCCGTTATCCAATGGGAATGGACGCTCACATTGCCTTTAAGGGCAGCCGACACAAACGAATGCCGTGCTTGCTTCCATGAGCGTAAAATCCCGCCGCATATGGGAATACATTGCAATCAGTTGAAAGCTATTTGCGTCCCTTTATGACGCTGAAGGAGCCTAGGAGCGTCACAACTGGATGCCACGGACACTGACCAAACGTCGCTCCTGGACGCTTAGGGAGTGAGAGTGTGTTGGTCCTACATATCGGAGTTCACTACGGACATTAAGCATGTGGCTGGCAAGTCGAACCTGGTTGCTGATTGCCTCTCCAGGGTCGTCATCGGTGCCATCCAGTTGGGCCTGGACTATACTCGCATGGCGACGGACCAGGTCACAGATCCCGGCGTCCAGGCTCTGAAGGTGGAGAGCGCGGGGCTGCACTTGGAGGACGTGGTGTTCGGCGATGCGGGCATTACTCTCCTGTGTGACGTCTCTACGGGCCTGGCGCATCCTGTGCGAGCGCTTTCATCGCTCCATGAAGGCGGCCCTCAAGGCCGGCCTTACGGACGGTAACTGGGTAGACAAGCTGCCCTGGGTGATGCTGGACCTGAGGACCGCACCTAAGGAAGATCTGCAGTGTTCTACAGCGGAGATGGTCTACGGTCAGCCGCTGAGAGTTCCGGGGGATTTCCTCCCAAATGCATCAGCTCCCTGGTCTGCCACGGCCCAGCGAGTTTTTCTGCGTGACGCGGCGGAGGCTTTCGCTCCAGTCCCGACTACTCAGCACGGTGTGCCAGGGTCTCAAGTTCCCGCGGAGCTACGCTCGGCTGGGCACGTCTTCATTCGTCACAACGCACACAGAGGCCCCCTGCAGCCCCCTTACGATGGACCTTTCCGGGTTTTGGAACACGGTGAAAAACACCTGGTGGTCGACATGGGCGGTAAGGCTGAGCACGTCTCGGTTGACCGGGTGAAGGCTGCTCACTTGGACGTGGACCGGCCGGTGGTGCTGGCTCGGCCGCCGAGACGGGGCCGACCCTCGGCTTTGATTCCTGTAAGGGAGTGTGGACCTGTTGTTCCGGTCCCTCCTCTGTCAGGGGCCGCACGGGCGGAGGTCGCTGTACCGACTCCGGTGCGCAGGTCTCGTGGGGGCAGGCGGATTGATCCTCCCCGCCAATACGGATTTAGTTTACACGTGAATTCTGGGGGGGCTTGTGTGGTGACACGTTATTGGACATAATTCACCTCTCGTATTGTGTTGCCACACGGACCCTTTAGTGGGAACACCTGTAGCGTTAGCTTCCATTCCTGCTAGCTCGTCAAGCAGAGCAGTTGATGTGATAACCTCTCTGTTATTAATGGCTAATAAAGATTGGAACTCTGTTCTTAATACACCGCTTCCGACTCCCTTTTCCTGGCACTACAAAACGCAGGAATTTCCTGTGTTTCGGGATGATGGGTGTGGAAGTATGCATCCTTCAGGTGGAAGTGAACCAGTCGTCCTGGTGAACACATTCCAGCACCTGTGTGATCGTCAGCATGTGGAATACTGACAGATCGAGGATGTCTCATTGCCCCAGTCTTTTTTCGGGATTAGAAAAATAACGGGAGTGAAAACCCCTGATTTTCCTCCCTTTGAGGAACCCTGGAAATATCCTCTTTCAACAGGAGTTCCAGCAGCTCGGATTGGAGCGCAAGACATAGCTTCTGGGAGGACAGGAGTGTTTCCTGTATCCCATTGAACTGTGGGGGGGGGGGAGGCGAACTGCAGGACGTATCCTCTGCTGATCAGCCTGCTCATCCATCTGTCCAGACCCACGCGCTGCCACTGAGAAAAACTCTGAGAGCGGGCGCACGTGCTCGAGATGTGTTTTTTTTTGGTCGTCATGGTGACGAGCCACACCAGAGCCCCTGCCGCCGCTGCCCGTGAGGCAACCCAAGGTGTGCTTGGACCGAAAGGGCTGCGCGGGAGCCTCCACACGCTGCGTCTCACTCCAACTCTCATCATGAGGCACGTACACGCTCAGGGGATGGATGGAGGTGTGTGCAGTGCTGCCCACATGAGGCGTTATAACGGAACTCATGGGTTTATTATGACCGTGTGTAGGAGGCGTGTCTCGGACAGAGGAATGCTGCGAGCTCTCCAGGTTATTAACCGAGGTTAAAACCGGCAGGCTTCTGCAGCGAGCCCTGCTGTCTACTTAATCAACAGATTAGTGGCAGCCGGCTTAATTAGCGAACTCTGCAGTTAATTAACCGATAGGTTAAAACCAGCAGGCTTCTGCAGAAAGCCCTGGGGCTACGGGCGCTGCCGCTGGGGGCACTCAGCCTGGAATACTGCTCATTCCTCCGTTCTAGCTTCTCTGTGATGGTCGTCATGGTGACGAGCCACGCCATTGCCCTCGCCGCCACTGCACGTGAGGTGAAAGGGCTGCGAGGAAGCCTCCACACGCTGCGTTTCACTCCGGCTGTCATCATGAGGCGTGTACACGCTCAGGAGATGAGTGGAGGTGTGCGCAGTGCTGTCCACATGAGGCGTTATAACGGCGCTCATGGGTGATTATGACCGTGTGTAGGAGGCGTATCTCGGACAGAGGAATGCCGCGAGCTCTGCAGGTTATTAACCGATAGGTTAAAACCAGCAGGCTTCTGCAGGGAGCCCTGCTGTCTACTTAATCAACAGATTAGTGGCAGCTGGCTTAATTACCGGCTCTGCTTCCTCGGAGGCTCTCGCGGAGCAGACCAGGAGCGGGGGAGCCTCACTCCCCTTTGACTCGCCGCCGGGAGACCCTGTCTGGGGTGGTGGGGGAGCGGAGACGTGGGACGGAGCCCCTGCAGCCGCCGAAGGGCGAGTCTGATGCCGAGGCGGTTGCTGTGGGCGTCTCTCCGCTTGCGGCCTCCTGTGGCCGGCGTGGACGCCGCAGCTGCTGCGGGCGTTGGTGCCGCTGTGGGCGCTCAGCAGGCTGGAGCCAGCTGTACATGCTGGCGAATGCCGTCCGCCTGTTCCGCGGCCGTCTTCATGGACTCCACCATGGCGTGGAACTGGGGTCCGAACAGCCCGTCCGGGCTGATTGGAGCGTCCAGTAGCACTTTCCTGGCCGTCTCCGTAACAGACGCCTGCTTCCGCCAGAGGTGGCGCTGGATCTGTGTCACCCACGTGGAAATCCTCACCTGGGAGACAGCAACGGACACGCACGGAATGAGCGCCGTGCTGGCCGCCTTGCTGATTTCCTCTGCCTCGGTGGTGGACCGCTCTACCAGTGTCACCACCGAGTTGGAGAGCAGCGCGATGTTATTCGCCGCTGCGCTGTGGTGACGGAGAGGGGGAAAGCATGTTCGGCCGCCAAGCTGGCACCCTGCTCCGACTCTGTCTCCCCCGTCCGGAGGAGAGGAGGGAGGGGAGAACCGTGGAGGGAGGCGGTGCAGGAGTTGCTTTTCTTCGGACTCCTGCCCGGCACTCGGCCCCAGGGACACGAGGCCCCGTCCGCGGCTCGTAAGCCTGGACGGCCCAATCGTCCTCCTCGGCCGCAGCAGCAAGAGCGTCCGCTCTCCGCTTCCTGTCGCCCGAGGGGAGACGGGCGCAGTGTGTGCATGCTACCTGCTGGTTTAGAGCCGCGTATACGCGTGCTCTGACCCCAGGATTCGCATACTGCTTTTATCTCTGCTGGTCATAACTCATTATGAACCCAGAGCCACATGAGGGACAATCGCGGACGCAGTTGTTGCTCATGATGATTCTCAATTGCTGTGCTTCAGTAACTGTGCTGGTTTGCTGAAGAAAAGAGGGAGCAGATTGCCGGGCCTCCTTCCTATTTATACCGGAAAGAGGCCCGAGGGTGGGGCCCACCTTGCGGGTGGGCGTGGACTACAAGTTTTCAGTGCTGCGCGGGGCGCAGGGGTATTACCCAATAGCGATAGCCTTAGAGGGCGAAGCCATATACGAAATAGAACACGTAAGGTATGCCTCGCTCGCGCCACACATACACACACCCTCCCGCCTGCCGGTGAACGTGGAAGTGTGGTCTGCCACAACCGGGCGGCAGGAGCGGGGCTGTCAGCATCAGCTTGTAGATGGTATTTTAAACTCGATGCGCTCTGAAACTACGGGGCGGCCGAGGACAAAAAATACACATGCGTTAATCGCGTTCAAATATTTAGTGGCGTTAATTTTTTTTTGCTAACTTGATAGCCCTAATATGTATATGTGTCTATACATACATATACATAGGCTATATACATATACATACATATATATATTTATATCTATATATACAGTGCAATTAGCTTCTTAGTGCAATAAAAAGCTACAGGGACGTTAATCTATGTTGGTAATATTAACTTTATTTAATACAAGATTTACGGTACAAGATTTACATCATACAGCCCATGTAGTATAATGTTTTACAAATTATGAATTACAGCAAACATGTGCAATATATCCATTATTACAGCTCCGTGGGATGGCAGTAAGGCGATATGGGTCCGTTCTTATTGGGCATCCATAAGTAAAGGTAAAACGCATGTAGTACTGAACACGTAACATGAATGTGCCGGGCGGCGCGGTCCCGTGGGTTAGATGCACGTTCATAATGCCGAGGGAAATAACTCTCAGAATAACGTTATTAGCACATTTTACAACTTGAGGACCGAATGTAGTGCCAAATCATAACACAAGTTATCTCAATATGCTTAATAAATAGAGCAGGTTAAAGACTCTTCGCGCTTGTCACATTTTCTTAACATTTTCTTAATAGATTGTAAAGTTTAATGACCACATCTGAAAAACAACCCGTTTCAGCTACATTACTTTACCAGATCAGTGCACATTGTGTTCTTTTTCGGTTTCCTGAACTTCTCCCATACAACGAACCTGATGAGCGTGACAAACTGAGTGAGGAGTTTCTGGACTACCAGTCCATGGACATTGCCATGCCCGAAGACCCAGCCACGTTCGACATTGAGAGCTTTTGGGGGAACATGGCATCAATGAAGAATAAGGTAAGAATTATTCTGCAGCCTTTGAAATACCCATTGACCTAATCAACTTAATTCTATACAAAAATACTTGAGAGTAATTAGGCTTCCTATGTACATTTTTCAAAGGTGACCGGTATGAGCAGATTTGGGAGGCTCTCTCGTATTGCCAAGTTGGTGTTGGTACTTCCACATTCAAATGCTGATGCTGAACGAGTGTTCTCTGTGGTGGGACTGAACAAAACCAAAACCCGAAACAGTTTGGCTCTTGATGGAACTCTATCGTCCATCATGACTGTGAAGATGGCAAACCTTGAGCCACAGTGTTTCAAATGGGAGCCACCTCCCTCTGTCATCAAGGCATCAACATCTGCCACAAACACCTACAACATGAGACATGTCATGCACTTTATTTTTTTATAATATATATTATATATATATTATTCTGGTTCTAATTTTGTTACACTTTTAAAAAAAAATGCATAATAAGGGCTATACAAACGTTTATACTGGGTAGTTTATTTAGTTTAAAAAAAATTATCCAACGATTTACAGACCACTCTTTCCCAATGTAAGTCAATGGGAAAAAGTGTTTCCGGGCCCAGCAACCTAACGGAAGTGTAGTACCGCCGTTTGGCCACAACGAATATTCTCATCAGGGTCCGGCACACTTCCTGGGGGCTTGGTCACTGCGGGTTGAGTTTCACTTCTGGCATTAGGACAGCTTTTGTGTGTTGGGTTTCACATGGTCACACTGGCAACCTCTAAGTGCTTCTGCAGGCAGGCCGCTCTACATCACTGAACCTCCAGCGTCTGAGCGTCTCCACCAGAGAGCTGTTCCTCTGCTGAGGCCCCGATCTGATCCACATCAGTGGACGCTTTTCAAATCCATGTTTGTCCCTGCCAAGACTGGAGGAGATCATGGAGCAGACCATGGTATCAGTGGTGCTGCTAATTCTCAGAGAATTGCGTTTCCCAGAAGCCTTGTTGTTTCTTGTTGCTGTGCTAGCTAGCAAAAGAACAACATCCTCTTCCTGTTTGTGCCATACCTATCCAACAGCTTTCTAATCCAAAAGTGCGGAGTACACAAAGTAGTCTATAGACAACGAATGATCAGTCATGTATTGATCAGAAGATGGCATTAAAACAGAACTGATAGATGTCCACTCTCTATCAACTCTGGTTTGGTCTCCACCTGGGGCCTGTACTACGAATCATGATTTTCGTTTAGCAAGCTAACTTCAGGGATTTCCAGTCCTACGAACCTGGTTCACTTTTTAGCGGGCTAGATAACTTATGCTGAACGGCTAGCCTGCACCGGAGCAGGATAGGTTCCAGGATAAGAGTTCATCTGTGCGGAGTTCTTCTTCTTCTTTGCTTTAATGGCGAAACGCTTCCACTTGGAGCATATCACCACTATACTGTTGATTTATTTAATATATAAACTTCCCATATTGTTCATGTAGAACAGTGTTCACGTAAGCCTGCACATTGATTTTATTTTTCATTGAATGTAACCGTGGAGGGAGCCTGGGAGCGCCTCGGGATCCCCCAGTCAGAGCTGGTTGATGTCGCCAGGGAAAAGAAAGTTTGGGGCTCTCTGCTGGAACTGCTACCCCCGCGACCCGACCACGGATAAGCGGGAGAAGATGGATCGTTTCAATAAGGATAAATCTATTACAGGTTGAGGTAGAAACCATGGTGGAACAGCTGATAACAACAGTGTGCAGAGTTTAAAGCGATCAAGTCATATTACAGGATAAAGGAAATACAGTTTAACTGTAATCCATAATTCAATTTGTATGTAAAAATCGGAGAGTAAAAGTTAGCTGCTAATGGTAGCTACCAGAGTTATCGCAGCACATTACCAAATAAGGAGTATGTGGGAGTTCCCCTCGATTCCATTGGCTCTGACGGTTAGAAAGAGATGTCAATCAGCAAAACCGAGCAAGGGGGCCAGAGATAGGTGAAATCCACCCAAATGACCCCAGAAGTATTTTTTGTGTAATAAATCTGTCTAAAAAGGTCAAATTTCACTTGTTTTGCATCAATTTTGATACAGGGTACTTATTATATGTTGTAGTTTGGGGTTCAAAGGTGGTTTTCACCTCAAAAAAAATTGGACGGACACAATAATACTGTGTTCAATCTGAATTTACTTTAAAATAAAAACATCTATATTGATTCTGACACTTCTACATCCAACTCACAGATGTAACATTGCTTTGAGAAAAAATATTATTAATTTAACTCTTTTAGAAGGGAAGATATGGTCATTTGTTCTGGGAATGTCATTTTCGAGCCTGAGACCTGAAAAACAGGCTACTGCCGTTGCAGTTCAAATCACCGACTGTGTGAACGTGAACATTAATAGAATATCACCTCTCATCTTCAGAGCAATCTGACTATTATAACATTAGCGTTCAGAAAGCTTACTTAAATATCTGCCACAACATAAATAATCTGATCAGAGTAACATTACGTACAGTCCGCGGCACTGTGAGTGCAGACGTCGATGTGTCCCATTATCATTCATATCACATGATATCACTTCATAATGTATCATATTATGTTTCCATATCTGAGTCAGCTTCTTGAGCCGTATCTGGTCGTGCAACACTCACAGTGTCACATACTGTATGCAGAAGTATTATTTTAAGCAACACATTAAGTTGAGGAAACACTCGAGTCAAATGTAATTAAAGTCAGATCGTGTCTTAGACGGGGCCGTGATGTCATAAACCTGTTAATGTACGCATTCAAACACTTTTTCTTTTACCAGCTGTATTCACCTTGCAGGTGAATACAGCTGGTAATAGCTATGTAATAGCTATGTAAGCTATGTAAGCTATGTAAAGCTATGTGGCTTTTATCCTGGATAAAGTGTTTAAGTCATGGATATTTAAAGTTTAACTTCTTCATATATCACTAATATTATAGTTGACTTTTCATTCAAGAAGTATGACGCTGCGCTGTCAGTACACTTCTCCATGTTTATGATTGGTCGAATGCTCCAGATACCACCCCTTTCCAACACACTCTCACTCCATAATCGTCCAGGAGCGACATTTGGTCAGGGTCCCGTGGCGTGCAGATGTGACGCTCCTAGGCTCCTTCAGCGTCATAAAGGGACGCAAATAGCTTTCAACTGATTGCAATGTATTCCCATCTGCGGCGGGATTTGACGCTCATGGAAGCACGGCATTCGTTTGTGTCGGCTGCCCTTAAAGGCAATGTGAGCGTCCATTCTCATTGGATAACGGAGAATTGTACACCCGGAAGTAAGTATTCCCCTTACTGTCGATTGATTTTACAGTGATATCTGCACTACTCATCGACACCAGATGAGACACCAAAAAACACCAGATTATCCTTGTTAATTACACAACTGGTTTAAATTGTGTGCAATGCTTTTGTATTTGTCCCCTTCGATTCGGAGAAACAAATATTTTTTCGGAGTAAAGGATGGCAGAAGACACTACACTACCCAGAATCCCCAGCTATCGTTTAGGACTACACCATGTGCTCTGTTTGACAAACCCCATTTTTTTCACCATTCATTCCAATGGCTGGCGTCTATGTCACGTGATCTTCAAATTTCTCCCTGCAGAAAAAAAAAACATGGCCGAACTTCGTTTTATTCTCGGTGGAAAATGCCTATTTTAAAGTTAGTTTGGCCATTAAAATGCGTTTTGATGTCATTTGATGCGAGAAATATGAGTTGTTATTTCAGATTATGTGTGCAGTGGATGTACATGATCTTTAGTTTGCTAGTTATTACGAAGATTACTTCAGGAAATCGCGACGTTTTCATTGTTACCAAGGTGGTTGCTAGGGACGCTGTTATCGATATTATTTCTGTTATGTTGTGTAACTGTGTAATGGTGTTATCTGTATTGCTACCCCCTTCCCCGTCAATGTATAGTGTTGGTCCACAGCGCAAACATATTAGTTTAACAAAATCCGCATCTAAAGATATTTTCCCCTGTGCAATTCCAGTCTCACATCTCACAGCACATCGTCATTAACAAATACCGGAAACAGACCGAAAACATTTTAAAAAAATAAAATAATACTTTATTCCGAGTGTGCTTGCTTTTCTCTTTGAAAGTCATCACATAACGGCATTGTAATACACGGTTCGGCTGCATTAAATATTACATATCTGCCGTAGTTCTGTATTTATAGAGCCCTGATGAGAAGACTTCTAGACAAAACATGAGGAACTACCGCCAACACTGAAAACGTGACGTGGATCATAAATATATCAGCAATTAAACAACATCTTACATTTCTTTTCACACAATACGTCTCCTTGCAGTATCAACACTAATTCGGCTGACTTTTATATTTGATCCAATTGGTAGATAGGCTGTATTTCATTATTTTTATTATTAGATATGAATAGGATCCCTATAAAGCAGGGGTCGGCAACAGGCGGACCGAGGTCCGGATCCGGACACAGACGCCGAAGCTATAATCAATACATTAATAGGGGATTTTTCGGCGGCTCCCGCTTTTTTAATGCTGATTTGGGTGACTTGTGTAATTCGTGGAGAACCGAAGAGTTTTCTTTTGGGGGGGGGGGAGTCCGTCCGTCAGTCTGACTGACGGACAACTTCTCACTTCAAAAAAGATGAAGAAATCTAGACCGCAAAAATAATTAAACAAGCGAGTACCTGTTTTTCCTGGCCAAGGACAGGTTCCGTGAACACAACACGAGCGTAACGTGTCTTCACGTGGTATTATGTCTCGTCTGAAAGGAGTGCTGACAGAGAGCACCGGAACGCCGCTCCAGCCCTTAAAATATTGCAATACCCATAAGGAGCCGTACACATGCCGCAGTGTTTGCGTGGCTGTGTCTTTAGTTGTAAGCACAGTGGCGATCTGCTGTTATTAGCATCTGGTTAGCTAGCTATGCTAACGAATTTAAAGAGCTTTTTTACAACCAGGTGGAAGAGAGCTCTCTCCTGAGAGGCTCAAATAACCTCAGCTCAGTGAGGTTAAGGCACACCTTGATATGATCAATATAGTTATTAATGAGACTAAATGAAAAACAGGTATAAAATACTATATGACAGTAACAAAAAAGTTGTTAAAAATTGAAGAGTGTATCGCCGGCCACTAGAGGGCAGCGTCACTGCTGTCGCTGCCCGGATATGCCGTGCTTTGACCCGGTACTGCATAGCGGCCATGTTAGCCCACATGTTATTCATTCACTCCACCTCGGGTTGAGACGTTCGTCCACTCACACATGTAAGACTGTTTCCACTACCGTTTAGTGTGTCTTTAATATATGTATGTGAATATATGTGTATTGTTCATGTTATACTTTATCAGCTTATCCTGCGGCATTGCTCTATTTTAGGGTGTCGTCATCTTTGTCAATAAAGTACCAAGACTGACATTGAGGAGTGTGTTTCTTCATGACGACACCATGGTCCTTGTTGGATGCCCTGTCCCCGGCTGCGAGTTCGAATCCCAAGACTTATCCGAAGCACTCGTCACTGCTATACTGACGATTCATGGATTTAGCCACCAGCACGCAGCGCCTGTCATGGCCGCGCCAGCCCAGGCCCCAGCCCCTCACGGCCCGAGACTCGATCGGCTCAAAGTGGATGTAGGCGTATCGATAGAGGAATGGAACGTGTTTATCCGCCGTTGGGACGTATTCCGTGCCGGATCAGGCATAGGGGATGCCCAGGCCCCCTTCCAGCTGTTTCAGTGCGCTGGGTCTGTACTTGGAGACAGCCTGTTGAAAGCCGCCCCCGACGCCGCTTCCGGACCTTTGCCAGACCTAATCACCGTCATGCGTTCCCTAGCTGTCATCCCAGTCGCTACATGTGTCCTGCGCACCGAGCTACTTCAGTTCCGCCAGGAACGCGATGAGACATTCCGTGCATTTGCTGCCAGAGTACGGGGTAAAGCAGAGACATGCGCATATAACGCGGTATGCGAGTGTGGTAAGGACGTGGACTATACCGACCACATCATCCGTGATGTTCTGATCAATGGCATCTATGACTCGGACATACGCCACGAGACGCTGGGGACACCTGACGTCCTGATTAAGCCAGTTAATGTCGTAATCGCACTCGTCGAGAACAGAGAGATGGCCCGTAACACCCTCCCGTCGTCCTCCCTATCAGCCATGTCGTCATTCCAGCGCCTGAAGACGACTCCACAGACGAGCCCCGCCCCGAGCCCTGCGGACGGGGCTAGACGTGCCTCGTGCCCGGAATGTAAGAGCGTCTTCAACGTCTTCACGGAGGGGCCTCGCGGGTGGAATCCTAAGCCTCACCAGGTGTGCATCGGCTGCTACAGGGCCCGCCGACGACAGAGGCGTCAACAGCCGTCGTCCGACAGTCAACAGGCCGCCATGGGGTCGGAGCCGGTCTCCCAGGTCTCGTCGGTGCAAGCCGGGGCCCGCCCTGGCCAACGTCACAGGAGCCATCGCCGGCACCGCGCCCATACGTCGCACGGATGTGTCAACAGGCAAGCACCTATCAGACTCGAGCACCACATCTTCTCCAAGGGCGAATGGAGACGGGCCAGGCTGAGAGACCACCCCCAAGCATTAATCACCGTCTCGATGGACATGCCAGTCGGGCTGAGGGATGGCACCGGCAACCGGGGCACGGCCGACGGAGCTCGGATATCTGCCGTCGCGGACACTGGCGCGCAGTCGGACCTTTTGTCGCTGGAGGAGTACCTGGCCTGCGGTTTCTCGCGGGACGACCTGCGACCCGTCAGCCTCAGCCTGTCAGCCGCCAACCGCTCCCCTATATCCATCGAGGGAGCGTTATTCGCTAGGCTCTCGACAACCTGCAGCGGGGGGCGTGTCACATCCTGCCGTTCCATGGTATACGTGAGCAGCTCGGTCCGGGCCATGGTCTCTCCTACGAGTCATTGCTCAACCTCGGCCTCTTGCCCGTGAACTTCCCATCGGACGACGTTGCAGGGGGGCACAAGGACAGGCGTAGCCCTGACACGGCTGACACGCCAGGCCTGCCCCTGTCCGTCAATGCGACGAGGTCAGCCAACGGCGGCTGCGTGGGGCCAGGTGACCCCCGGGACGCCCAGTGCACATGTCCTCAGCGCACGGTCCCCCCGGCGCGCCCCGTAGCACTGCCGTTCCCCTGTAAGCCAGAGAACAACATCAGGATGAAAGATTGGCTACTCGGGAGATATGCCTCGTCTACGTTCAATACTTGCCCCCATCGAGCACTACCATGCATGGAGGGGCCACCTATCGAGATGCACGTGGACCCCGCAGCTACGCCTAGGGCATGTCACACCGCGGCTACAGTGCCTTTACACTGGCAACGGAGGGTCCACGATGACCTACTGCGAGACGAAGCCCTTGGGGTCATTGAACGTGTGCCATACGGCGAGCCTGTGACGTGGTGCCTTCACTGCAAACATCGCTGCTACAACCCGTTGCTGCAGATACACGCTTTACAACATCAGGAAGATACGTCCCCAGCTGACACAGAAAGCGACTCAGGTTCTGGTCCAGGCTCTCGTCATCTCACGCCTAGACTACTGCAACTCCCTCCTGGCTGGTCTACCTGCATGTGCCATCCGACCTCTGCAGCTCATCCAGAATGCAGCGGCTCGTCTGGTCTTCAACCTTCCTAAATTTTCCCACACTACTCCGCTCCTACGCTCGCTTCACTGGCTTCCGGTAACTGCTAGAATCCACTTCAAGACACTGGTACTTGCTTACCATGCTGCGAATTGATCTGGCCCTTCGTACATCCAGGACATGGTTAAACCGTACACCCCAGCGCGTGCACTACGCTCTGCATCAGCCAAACGACTCGTTGCGCCCTCGCTGCGAGGGGGACCCAAGTTCCCAACGGCGAAAACACGTGGGTTTGCTGTCCTGGCTCCAGGATGGTGGAATGAGCTCCCCATTGACATCAGGACGGCAGATAGCTTGCACATCTTCCGGCGCAAACTGAAAACTCATCTCTTTCGACTCCACTTCGAGCGATAGAACTATTAACGAAGCACTTTTATACTAATAAAGGACTGGCTTTTCTAAAGCCAGTTGAGTAGCACTTGAAATGTTTTTGCTCTATGAAACCTGATGTACTTATATGATTCTGTTTTCTTCAAGTTGTATTTTGTTGGACGAACGCACTTATTGTAAGTCGCTTTGGATAAAAGCGTCAGCTAAATGCAATGTAATGTAATGTAATGTGCCATCGTATGGTAGTCACTCGGAAGCACGACGGTTCCCCACGTAGGACCGTGGACCTCTCCCCCCTTAACAAGTTCTGCCAACGTGAGACCTTCGCCACTGAGTCCCCGTTCCACCTTGCACGCCGCGTCCCGAAGGGCACCTGGAAGACCGTCACAGACGCCTGGAACGGCTACCACAGTGTCCCCCTGCGTGAGTCGGATCGCCACCTCACTACCTTCATCACACCCTTCGGCCGTTGGCGCTACACCAGGGCACCACAGGGCTTCCTGTCATCAGGGGATGGCTACAACCGTCGGTTTGATGCCGTCCTCTCGGACTATGAACGCAAGGAACGTTGCGTGGATGACACCATCCACTATGACACCGACCTGGAGCAGCACTGGTGGGGGACCATCGACTTCCTGACGCGTGTCGGCCGGTCGGGTATCGTGTTGAACTCAGACAAGTTCCAGTTTGCGGAGAGGTGCGTCGATTTCGCTGGCTTCAGGGTGTCGGAATCTACCATCGAACTGCTCCCGAAATACTTGGACGCCATCCGTGACTTCCCCACCCCTGGCTCCACGACAGACATCAGGAGTTGGTTCGGCCTTGTCAACCAGGTGGCCAACTATGCCCAGTTGCGTGACACGATGGCCCCATTTAAGCCGTTCCTCAGCCCACGCTGTGTGTTCCTATGGTCCCCCGTTCTGGAGGAGGCCTTCCAGGCACCTAAGCATGCCATAATGGAGGCCATCCGTGAGGGCGTGGAGATCTACGACATGCAGAAGCGTACCTGCCTCCGCCCCGACTGGTCCATGCGTGGCGTAGGCTACTTCCTGCTCCAGCAACACTGTCACTGTACCTCGGGCATACCGGACTGCAGCCCAGGTGGATGGAGGATCACCCTCGTGGGCTCGCGTTTCCTGTCCCCTGCGGAGCAGCGCTATGCGGCCGTCGAGGGAGAGGCCCTAGCTGTCGCCTGGGGTCTGGAACAGACGCGGTACTTCACGCAGGGGTCCGACAACCTCGTCGTGGTCACCGACCATAAGCTGTTGGTGAAGATCTTTGGCGACCGTACGCTGGATGAGATCACAAACTCGCGCCTATTCAGACTCAAGCAGCGCACCCTCCCATGGCGCTTTGACATTGTGCATCTACCCGGCAAGAGCAACTATGCCGCTGATGCCACGTCGAGGCATCCTTCCCCCTTGGGCTCAGCAAACGGCCTCTCATTGGGGCTGCCGAGCGGGCCTGACGCCGTGGAGTCAGCACTCATGGCCTCCATCCGCGACGACGCACGGGAGCTCGGAGCCGTCTCTTGGCCCCTCCTCGCACGGGAGACAGCGGCTGACGGATGCCTCGGCCACCTCCTCCAACTCATCGAGCAGGAGGGTGGGATTGATGTGAATGACCCTGCCCTGGCGAGTCTGTCATCGGTCTGTGAGTCCATCTACGCAGAGGACGGCGTCCTGCTCTATCGGGACCGAGTTGTGGTCCCCCCATCCCTCCGTGGGAGAGTCCTTCAGCATCTCCATGCCGCTCACCAGGGAACCTCAGCGATGGGGCAGCATGCCCGAGCCATAGTTTACTGGCCCTGGATGTCCGGGGACATTCAGGCCACCAGGGACGGATGTGCAGACTGCAACCGCAATGCTCCGTCACAGGCGGCTACACCCCCCCTGCCGTCCTCACCCCCGTCCACGCCATTCGAAGCGGTGTTCGCTGACTTCTTCGACTATGGGGGCCGCCACTACCTAGTTGTCGGGGACCGCCTCTCGGGCTGGGTAGAGGTCCTGAGCTCTACGGCAGGTACTGCCCTGGCGGGCTCAACCGGCCTGGTTCAACACCTCCGTTCGTTCTTCGCCACCTTCGGCGTACCGGAGGAGCTCTCGAGCGACGGTGGTCCAGAATTCAAGGCGAGCCACACTGAGGACTTCCTCCGCTTATGGCACGTCAAACACCGGGTGTCGTCCGTCAGCTTCCCGCAGTCGAATGGGAGGGCAGAAGTTGCGGTTAAGACCGCTAAGCCTCTCCTGATGTCCAACACCGGCCCGTCGGGCGGCCTTGATCAGGACCGCTTCCTGCATGCTATGCTGCAGTTGCGAAACACACCTGACCCCGACTGCAACCTCTCGCCAGCGCAGATCATCTTCGGCCGCCCCCTTCGTGGCTCGCTCTCCTTCGTGAACCGCCTCGAGAAGTTCTCGAACCCGCACATCCGCCTGCTATGGCGCGAGGCATGGGCGGCGAAGGAGGACGCCCTTCGGACCCGTATGTCCCGTACCACCGAGTCCCTGGGGACTCACTCAAGACCGCTCCGCCCATTGGCACTCAGCGAAAGAGTATTCCTCCAGAACCAGCAAGGCCCGAGCCCCAACAAATGGGACAGGTCAGGGATCGTGGTGGAGTCGCCAGGCCACGACCAGTATCGGATCAGGGTTGATGGTTCGGGACGTCTGACACTGCGCAACCGGCGCTTCCTCCGGGTCTATACGCCGGCCACACCCTGCGCCCGTGAACAGCCGGCTGCGCCCTTGCCGCCGCCCGCTGCCCTGGGCCATCAGGCCCCACCTGTCCACCCGGTCTGGGCGACGCCCCAAGGGCGCAGCCGGCTGCGCCCTTGCCGCCGCCCGCTGCCCTGGGCCATCAGGCCCCACCTGTCCACCCGGTCTGGGCGACGCCCCAAGGGATCGCTCAGCGGCCGGCTGTTGGACCCCGCGACTCGGATAGGGGCGCTCCCCCACCGGCACCTGCTGGCGAAGCATCCTCTGACCTCACCGTTCCTACGGGTGCCGTCCTGGGCGCTCCGGTGTCGCAGTCGCCGCCGATGCTACCCCAGCCTACTCGGCCAGGCCACGTGAGAAGGCCGCCTGCACGGTACGAGCCCGAGTCCGGCAGCTGGATTTAGACCGTTAACCTATTCCGGCCCATAGTTTTCCGGTCTGGGGGGGATGAAGAGTGTATCGCCGGCCACTAGAGGGCAGCGTCACTGCCCGGATATGCCGTGCTTTGACCCGGTACTGCATAGCGGCCATGTTAGCCCACATGTTATTCATTCACTCCGCCTCGGGTTGAGACGTTCGTCCACTCACACATGTAAGACTTTTTCCACTACCGTTTAATGTGTCTTTAATATATGTATGTGAATATATGTGTATTGTTCATGTTATACTTTATCAGCTTATCCTGCGGCATTGCTCTATTTCAGGGTGTCGTCATCTTTGTCAATAAAGTACCAAGACTGACATTGAGGAGTGTGTTTCTTCAAAAATAACAAGAATAGAGTTTAAAATGGGAGTGATTTGTAAAATATCCAAAAAGAAAAATATGCTTACAGTTCTGTTTCATCTGGGTGTTGAGAGATGTATCCATAGATCTCTTAATGTTGCTCTCAAAGTGCACCAGATTGATGCTTTTAACTTCAATATTTAAAAAAAAAACTTCCCGGGGGAGCATGCCCCCGGACCCCACTAGAGGAGGTTAGGCCCCCCCCCCCCACTTAAATCATGTTCACATGGATAGGATACTAAATACATTTGCACACATCTTGTGTCCATATCTTTCTGTTTTGGTGGTCACGCCACACCGTGCACATGCATGCATATGTGAGTCATGGTGAGATATCTGGATTAAGAGGCTGCTTTTTCTTTGCACAGCATGAAAGAAAGGCCAAATGAATGGGCTGTGATATTAGTTTTTTTAAGCAGAGGTTGAGTTCAATAATTTGTACGACCCTCGGAGGATGTTGTAAAAATTGAAAGGAAAAAGGTTCCCACCCCTGCTGTAAATAATAATAAAAACCCTCGATTTATAACATAACATCTCTGTCTCCTATTGATCAGATTATAAAGAATAGCAGTTAATTGAAGCATTATTAGCACAGGCCTTTGTCAGATGGTATATTACGCAGTTTTTTTCCTGCTTCGAATAGTGCTCTCTTTTTTCACCATACCTGTGTTTGTATCACTGTAACCAATGAGCACCTGCATGTGTATGAGAATGGCCCTGACTCCATGTCAGCCCAGATTTACAAACTCCTGGCAGGACAAGCTCCTCGCACTGAATTTAAAAAAAGTGAGTGAGGGACTGCAATATAAGAGGGAAAGAAAGAGAAACTTTAAAACTGTTCAATTGTTATGATGTGTAAAGACTGATATTGTTCTATAATCGTCTGTTAAGTCATGATGTGAAACGGTTAACAAAGAAAAAGGGACTCTCAAGCTGCTGCTACACTTTATTTTATTTATCTAAAATTAAGCACTTTTAAGATACACATATTTTCAAAAGCTATTTTATTTATTTTCTCTATTTTATTTGTAAATGCAGCCCGAGAGGAACATTACACATATCCACAGTATTTACTGTATATCTGTAGAGTTCAATGTTAATTGACAATACATATTGTTGTTTTTTTAATTGTACTTTCTTTATTTGATTGGCAGTCAGTTGTTGATTACATGCAGACGTTGATAAAGCTACAGCTACTTCAATATATATCACACTAATTCATGAAGCAAGTTAGACATTTTGATGTTCCGGACCTTTGCATGGGGAGATTTTCTCTAACTGGACCTCGTTGAATTTTAGTTGAAGACCCCTGCTATAAAGTATATTCATTACTCGTTATTCTCTACTAATAGTTAATTAAAGACTGTATATAATGACTATTTTTCACATCCCTTTCAAGATTTCAAGATTTTCTAAGGTTTATTGACATATCATATTCACAAACGGTGTAGTTATGCATTGAATGAAAAACTTGGGTCGCAGGTTCCTCAATAGTGCATTACAAGACATCTATCAATATTTGTGCATACCTCCAGCAATGTTAACTATGTTGAAGCACTTATTTTAACTGATATTATACATAATGTATTATACTCTTATAAGATGTATGTAGATATTTCATCTCCGGCCTTGTCAGGTATTGAACAATCAATAAATAAAGAACACAGAATTGTTAAATATAAAACACAGAATTTGTGTGATTATACTAAATGATTTACAAATAAACACCACTGCATATTTACAACTGTTACACATGCTGATGTAACGCAAATGTTCCAACTTGGGATCAATAAAGTATATCTTATCTTAAGCTGATCGATAGCTACTGCCATATTTGCAAAATGTGCTTCTGAACCTTGACAAGTGCATGTTTCAGGCTTATCAATGAACAACAGGGGTCACAGACATAAGACCAGCTGTTAAATAAATCTCTTCTGACCTTAGCTGTCATGTGGGTATATATTAATGCTGCCCGTTATGGGCACAAGCTATTTTCACCCATTTATTAATTATATGTTTTAAATTTGAGTGTTTCCTATCCCCTAAACCTCCAGGGATGTACACAGTTTAATAGGGGCAACTTCTTATTATTGGAAATACGAAAACGTCTTTTAAAACTACAATTCCCAGTAGAGACGTGCCATAGATAGAGAACATGTTGCGAAACAGAATAGCCAGCCTGTGTAGTTCTGGGGACGGGGGGGAGGGGGGGACGCGGTGGACCCGGTGGACCCGTTCAAATCCAGTTTTGGACAGTCTGCCGTGGTTCCATCCCATTTCAAGTGCTGTTCGACGCTCGGCGTAACCCTCGGAGCACACTCTCCAATCCCAGAGCTTGAGGACTATCACAGGGTTTGTCAAGCGAAGCGGAGAGAATACTTACTTCCCGGTGTAATATTCTCTAAAGCAAATTAGCTGCTCCGACCCTCGGTCCTGACGGACTCCAACGTGTGTTTATTACTCAAACAAATAAATAAACACAAGGATAATTATGTGTTATTGTTGAGTAAATGGAGAATTGCACAGGGGAAAATAACGTAGGCTATCTATGCCACAATTTTAGATGCTGATTTTGTTAAACTAATACGTTTGCGCTGTGGACCAACACATTGACGGGGAAGGGGGTAGCAATAAAGATAACACCATTAAACAGTTACACAACATAACAGAAATAATATCGATAGCAGCGTCCCTAGCAACAAGTAACAAGTAGTTAATAATAATAAAAGACATTAAGAAAAAGGCATTTTAAAGTCATTAAAAAGCAACACAATCTACCTGCATTGCATTACTCTAAACGTGTAATAACGTGCTTTAACCAGTAGGTGGTTTGGGTTAAAAAGCTGTCAAGTTTACAGTGTAAACAAAATAAAATATACTGCTGTTTCTGGTTTAGTTTACGACGGATATATTTAGTTATTGTTTTGATATTTATAACACAAAAGCGATGGAAAAAACCCACAGCAACACAGAAAAGATGGTCTTAACATGACCCAGCGGTCTAGTAGTTAATAAAAAACAACTGAATGGTAAAAGAATAGTTTCCGGTCTATTCTGAGCCCGATCTCTGTAGATAAATAAAAATAAAGAACTACGACAGATGTGTAATATATTTAATGCAGCCGAACCATTTATTACAATACATTTATGTGATGACTTTCAAAGAGTAAAGCAATCACTGCTGAATAAAGTATGATTTTATCTTTTACGAAACGTTTTTTTTCATATGGAATGCAGTTGGAGGTCAACCAATCACAGAGCTTGAGGACTAATCACGGGGTTTGTCAAACAGAGCACATGGTGCTATACGATAGCTGGGGATTCTGGGTAGTGTAGTGTCTTCTGCCATCCTTTACTCCGAAAAAATATTTGTTTCTCCGAATCGAAGGGGAAAAATACAAAAGCATTGCACACAATTTAAACCAATCAATGTTGGTGCAGATATCACTGTAAAATCAATCGACAGTAAGGGGAATACTTACTTCCGGGTGTACAATTCTCCGTTATCCAATGGGAATGGACGCTCACATTGCCTTTAGGGCAGCCGACACAAACGAATGCCGTGCTTCCATGAGCGTCAAATCCCGCCGCAGATGGGAATACATTGCAATCAGTTGAAAGCTATTTGCGTCCCTTTATGAAGCTGAAGGAGCCTAGGAGCGTCACAACTGCACGCCACGGACACTGACCAAACGTCGCTCCTGGACGATTATGGAGTGAGAATGTGTTGCTGTTACGGACGACAGTCTTCTGCTCTGTTAACTGTGTGTGTGTGTGTATGCAAATGAGCTGCGAAGCTCCTTAGGTGACATTGGCTGTCCCGCCCCCGGACTGAAGAGCCGATTGGATTGACGTCCTCCAATCCCTCTTCAGCGTTCGGCGCACCTTCCGGAGGAGGACCTTAAAGTCAGCGGCCACACTTCATTCGGGAGGGTCTGCTGTGTAGAGCAGACGCCTCAACTGGGTTACCGTGACTTTGTAGCGCTACGAGCTAACTGTGTTCCTGACTGCTGTCAGGGTGTAGATTAGTGTGTTAGTTTAGTGTGTAGATTAGTGTGTTAGTTTAGTGTGTAGATTAGTGTGTTAGTTTAGTGTGTATATTCAGTGTGTTCTGTGTGTATTAGGTTGTACTCTGCTGAGCCCGCATATGCTCCGGAAGCTGTTTTTGGAACAGCCCCTCTTTAATTTGCGTTGTTGTAAAACTCCCCTTTTATACATAGTCAGGCTCCGGTTTGTTAGAGTCCTCCTTTTGTTTAGTGCTTTGTTGGACTTGCGCCGTTTTGGCTTTTGTTTATAGGTGGCCGTGTGCTCGCACCTCATATTGTTTACAGTGAAAATAAACCTCCTATAATTATTTACCAAATCCAACTGGTGTGTGCGTCGTTCCTCTCCTCCCCCTTGAGAGGGCGTAAGTACGTGGGGGCTCGTCCGGGATATAATTATTAACGTTCTTGGGGTTACAGGTGGTTAAAAATAGCTGTAAGCATTTTGGTAGAGTGTGGGCAGTGTACCTAAGTATGGCACTTTTCGACTTGGAGTCATTTTTAGTCTGTCCGACACAGGAGCAGGTGGACCGGTGTCGTAAGGACGATTTAAGGGAAATAGCACAACATTTCAGTCTCACGGCCGGGCGGAATTTGTTAAAGAAAGAGTTGAAGGCTGTGGTAGTGGATGAGTTGGTGAGAAAGGGATTATTGGTACTGGCTGTACCTGCTGAGCTTACTGTGTCCAATGTCCTAACTAAAGAGTTGTTAAACCCGAGGCATGAGACAGAGCTCACCTTTAAAAACGGAGAGAGGAGGAATGGCGAGGAGGGCGGGTCGTGTGAAGCACTGCTCACGTCTCCTCGTCCTAATCCACTGTCTCCTGACAGTCCAGACTCCCGGGAAGGGAGTAAGCTCAAAGTCCGTCTCGCATGACTTCGGTTGGAGGCAAAAGACAGGGAGCAGGATAAGCAGTATCAGTTTCAGTTGGAGGTAAAGAAAATTGAAGCCAATCAGGAAGTCAGAATCCGGATACGGGAGCTGGAGTTAGACTCCGAGCGGCGCGCATCTGGGGATTCTAGATTTTCAACCCCTTCTCATCCACCCGCCTTTAATGTAGGGAAACACATTTCATTGGTGCCGACCTTCCGAGAGACTGAAGTGGACGCTTATTTTGGTGCTTTCGAGCGCATTGCAGTGGCACTACAGTGGCCGGCTGAAGCCTGGGCTCTATTAGTCCAGTGCAAACTCCACGGGAGAGCTCAAGAGGCAGTAGCTGCCCTTACGTTAGAGGACAGTTTAGACTATGACTTGGTGAAGGCTGCCATACTTAGGGTGTACGAGTTAGTTCCTGAAGCTTACCGGCAAAGATTTAGGAGTCACCGGAAAGGGGCTACTCAGACACATGTTGATTTTGCTAGGGAGAAAGGAATGCTATTTACAAAGTGGATTGAATCATGTAAAGCGGGGGAATATTCTGCTCTGAAGGAGTTAATTCTCATAGAGGAGTTCAAAAGGGGATTGTCTGAACGTATTGTGGTGTATATCAATGAGCAAAAAGTACAATCACTTTCCGCTGCTGCTGTGCTGGCTGATGAGTACGTGTTAACGCATAAGTCAGTGTTTTCTCCGACAGTTGCTGAGAAACACCGCCGTATGAGCGATGCACCTGCTGGTCAGCCAGTGAAGGCAAGTACAATGAACAAGGAGGAAAGACAGTGCTACTATTGTCACCAGCCTGGACATGTTATTTCGAACTGTGTTGTGTTGAAACGTAAAGAGCAGTCACAAAACATGACCCGGCCAAAAGGTATTGGACTCATTAACACTGAGACACCCACTACCGCCGCCGCTAACAATGACGACGAGATAGATCCCTGTTTTGGGCCCTTTGTGTTTGAGGGGTTAATATCACTGACAGGTGAGACGAACGATCAGAGATCCATCCGCATTCTACGGGACACTGGAGGCTCACAGTCAGTGATTGTGGCATCTGCTTTGCCATTTTCCGATAAGTCAGCCTGTGGTTATGGCTCTACCCTGTGTGGCATTGAGATGGGTTGCGTGCCACGACCCGTACACATGGTGCATGTACAGTCCAAATTAATCACTGGATTTTTCCCTGTCGCTGTGTGCCCAGCGTTACCTATACGGGGTATAGTTTTCCTAATGGGAAACGACATCGCAGGTGGAAAGGTAACCCCTGCGTTAGAGATATTAGATTCCCCTCAGCCTTTATTGCCGGAAGTAGCCAGTGCTCACATTTTCCCCATTTGTGCGGTCACTCGCGCGCAAGCGCGTAAAAGTGACGGGAAGGTGACACTAACTGATACTGTGTTTGGGAAAATATTTTCAGAGGGAGAAGTACCGGAGGAGAAACCGAAAATGGTGGTTTCCACTTCCACTGACATGGCTGCTGAGCCAGCGCAACCTGCCAGCCCAGCTGTTGACAGTCCAACACTCCCGGTAATCCGAGAGCGTTTACTCGCTGCGCAGAGGGCGGATCCGACGCTTTATGAAGTGTTTCGAGCGGATGGTGAGTAATGACAAGGCAAGGGTTGAAAAAGTAGCTTATGTACAGGATAACGAGATATTGGTGCGTAAATGGTCCCTCACTGGCACTGCTGAAACTGATTGGAGTGTAGTGCATCAGGTAGTTGTACCGACACCATACAGACAACATGTACTATCCGTAGCTCATGAAAGTAAATGGTCAGGACACCTAGGCGTGACAAAGACGTACCAGCTCATACTAAAACATTTCTTCTGGCCAGGTTTAAAGAAGGATGTGTCTACATTTTGCCGTTGCTGTCATGTGTGTCAGATTGTAGGGAAGCCAAATCAGAAGATTCCTCGGGCTCCGTTACATCGTATACCGGCGATGGGTGAGCCGTTTGACAGGGTGTTGATAGACTGTGTGGGTCCTTTACCGCGTACAAAAAGTGGTCAAGAATATTTACTTACCATAATGTGTACAGCCACTCGTTTCCCCGAAGCTATTCCGCTACGCAGCATTACCTCCGCCGCCGTGGTTAAGGCTTTAACAAAGTTATTTTCCACATTTGGAATTCCGCGTATAATCCAGAGTGATCAGGGGACAAACTTTACATCCAAGTTGTTCAAACAGGTACTGCAAACTCTGCAGGTGAAACATGTGATATCCAGTGTCTACCACCCGGAGTCACAGGGTGCGTTAGAACGGTGGCATCAAACCTTGAAAAGTATGCTGCGAAAGTATTGCCAGGAAACAGGGAAAAACTGGGATGAGGGAATCCCATTCGTCTTATTTGCAGCTCGTGAAGCTGTTCAGGAATCGTTAGGATTCAGTCCCGCGGAGCTTGTTTTCGGCCACACGCCCCGCGGTCCACTTAAAATTCTACATGACGAGTTCCTCTCAGTTGATTCTTCTCTAGAGAAGAATGTGTTAGACTATGTTAGTCAGTTCCGTGAGGGTTTGCACCGGGCAAACTCACTCGCCAGAGAGTCGCTCTCCGCTTCTCAAACAGTTATGAAGCGGAATTATGACCGTGCCGCTGTTCCGAGGCACTTCGAAATAGGTGAAAATGTTCTCGCACTATTGCCTATTCCTGGCGCTGCGCTCTCTGCTAAATTCCTCGGTCCGTATGAAATTCACGACTGTCTCAGTGACACGGATTATGTCATACGTACTCCAGAAAGACGGCGTAAAACGCGCGTCTGCCATGTTAACATGTTAAAACGTTATCATTCTGCTGATAGTCAGATGACAGGGTTGACTAATCAAAGAGGCGCGGGTTCCGCGTTGATAGTAACAGATAGTTCCGGACCATCTGATGACGGTTTGGTGATGCGTTCACATCACCGGCCGAGTGCCCGATTATGCAACTCCTACGTTAAGTCATCTGTCAGAGGGGCAACAGCAGGACATAATTCAGTTAGCGGCGTGTTTCCCGTGTCTTTTCCACAATGTCCCAACACAAACCACTGTGGTAAAACACGATATTGATGTGAAAGGCGCGAGGCCGATTAAGCAACATCCCTACCGTGCCAATCCCACTAAACGGGATCTCATGAAACAGGAGGCTGATTATCTTGTAGCTAATGGATTAGCCACACAGAGCTCTAGCCCATGGTGCTCGCCGTGCCTGGTAGAAGCTAAATCTGATGGTTCTCCGCGCTTCATCACTGATTATCGTAAAGTGAATGCCGTTACAGTATCTGACTGTTATCCGTTGCCGCGGATGGAGGATTGCGTAGACAATTTAGGTTCCGCAAAATATGTCAGCAAATTGGATCTGCTTAAAGGTTACTGGCAGGTACCTTTAACAGACCGTGCATCGGAAATTTCCGCTTTCGCTACTCCTGATTGTTTCCTACAATACATAGTCATGGCCTTTGGCATGTGTAATGCTCCTGCAACTTTTCAGAGGCTGGTGAATACTGTCCTGTCAGGTATAAGTAACTGTAACGCGTACTTGGACGATCTCATTGTGTACACGCCCACTTGGGAGATGCACATGCAGATTCTGGAGCAGGTATTCACCCGTCTCGCAAAGGCATCTCTTACTCTGAATCTGGCCAAATGTGAGTTCGGTAAAGCTACTGTTACTTATTTGGGAAAGCAGGTTGGGCAGGGTCAGGTGCGACCAGTGGAAGTCAAGGTTGCTGCTGTGGCTGAATGTGCGGTGCCCGTCACTAGGAGTGACCTCCGCCGTTTCCTCTGTATGGCAGGCTATTACCGTAGCTTTTGCCGCAACTTTTCTACTATCGCCCAACCACTGACCAATCTTATAAGTCCCAAGGTAGACTATGTGTGGACCCCTGAGTGCCAACATGCGTTTGAGTGTGTTAAAACACTCTTAAGTCACGCCCCTGTGCTCGCCGCTCCTAATCTTTCTAAGCCGTTCACACTCGAGGTGGATGCCAGTGCAGTGGGGGCCGGTGCGGTTTTACTACAGGAGGATGCTGATGGAGTTGATCATCCTGTTTGCTATTTCTTCCGCAAGTTCAATAAGCACCAGGTCCGATACTCTACTATTGAAAAGGAGACCCTTGCCTTGTTGTTAGCTCTCCAGCACTTTGAGGTTTATGTCGGATCTAGTTCTTTACCAGTTGTAGTGTTTACAGATCACAACCCCCTCGTGTTTCTATCCCGCATGTATAACCACAACCAGCGTCTCATGCGGTGGGCTCTGATCGTTCAAGACTACAACCTGGAAATCCGACACAATAAGTGTTCTGAGAACGTGTTCGCTGATGCCTTGTCCAGACTGTGATGAGTATTTGATGTGTTGTTGTATGCTAGGGGTGTACAAAATCCTGTGGGGGTTTTGTCTTGAGGGAGGGGGTGTTACGGACGACAGTCCTCTGCTCTGTTAACTGTGTGTGTGTGTGTGTGTGTGTATGCAAATGAGCTGCGAAGCTCCTTAGGTGACATTGGCTGTCCCGCCCCCGGACTGAAGAGCCGATTGGATTGACGTCCTCCAATCCCTCTTCAGCGTTCGGCGCACCGTCCGGAGGAGGACCTTAAAGTCAGCGGCCACACTTCATTCGGGAGGGTCTGCTGTGTAGAGCAGACGCCTCAACTGGGTTACCGTGACTTTGTAGCGCTACGAGCTAACTGTGTTCCTGACTGCTGTCAGGGTGTAGATTAGTGTGTTAGTTTAGTGTGTAGATTAGTGTGTTAGTTTAGTGTGTGGATTAGTGTGTTAGTTTAGTGTGTATATTCAGTGTGTTCTGTGTGTATTAGGTTGTACTCTGCTGAGCCCGCATATGCTCCGGAAGCTGTTTTTGGAACAGCCCCTCTTTAATTTGCGTTGTTGTAAAACTCCCCTTTTATACATAGTCAGGCTCCGGTTTGTTAGAGTCCTCCTTTTGTTTAGTCCTTTGTTGGACTTGCGCCGTTTTGGCTTTTGTTTATAGCTGGCCGTGTGCTCGCACCTCATATTGTTTACAGTGAAAATAAACCTCCTATAATTATTTACCAAATCCAACTGGTGTGTGCGTCGTTCCTCTCCTCCCCCTTGAGAGGGCGTAACGGTTGCCCTTACATGTGAACGCGCACCTAACTAGATAGGACACGGCTGGCTTGAGCGAACGAGTTGATAGCCAGCGTCGTAGGACAGTTTAGCGAGAGCGGTTTTGGATTAAGTCAACCGGATAATTCAAAAATATATCCAGGATATGTTGAACTAGATACGTAGTGTAGGCCCCAGGCTAGCCGTTCAGCATAAGTTACCGTGGAGATCTAGCCCGCTAAGAAGTGAACCAGCGTCGTAGGACTGGAAACCCAGAGCTTTCCCTGAAGTTACCTCGCTAAGCGAAAATCCGGCTTCGTAGTACCAGAGTGTAGGAATACTCTGTTACAGTAAAAGTTCTGCAATTAAAATGTTACTCAAGTAAAAGTACAAAAGTATAAGCTTAAAAAATTACTTAAAGTAGCGACAGTAAAAGTAGTCCTTGTGCATAATATATATGATATGTTTTATAATGATTGATCATTAAAGTGTTCTCAAAGCTGGTAAAGGTGCAGCTAGTTTGAATGACTTTGTATACTGCAGGGTAGCTGGTGAATTTACTCCAGGTGGAACTAAAGTCTGATTTAACACTTGATTAGATTTCACATCATTCATCCTTATTTTGATAAATGTCCCAAATTGTATTCTTTTAAAGTCGCTTCAATTGGCCAGCTATGTAACTTAGTTTACTGTAATTACTGCTACTCATTTTTAGCCATGGTTGTGTACATATTCCTCTTTATTTGTATTGTATTACTAATGTGTGCTTTACTTTTTTATTATTTAATGTCTTCATGTTTTACCTGCTATTATAGTTTTGCTGTAACACTGTAAATGGGGCTGATAAAGGACTTCTGATCCTGATTTCATGTGTTTCAATGATCTACAGTGAGATTGATGCGGTGTTCCAGTGCAGCTGCAGCTCCCTCCGGAGGCCGCTAGGGGGCAGTGTGTTCTTACTGAGGAACCAGAGCTTTGTTCAGAAGGAAAGGACTCTTTCTGGACACAAGATGCAAATAAAGCATAACCTAATCTGCAGGAACATGCTATTTTACAGAAAGACTTACTTTGCTCAAGACACAGAACAGAATTTAGACATTTGGTATGATCCTAAGTATATGAAAGTGTTGAATGCATAATGCATTTAGTCAAACTCTAGGTTTTTTAGGAACGCTTTGGGATTAAAGTTAAATTAACAGTAGTGATAATCAGCACATGGCTGCGTTGTTGGATCCCGATGTACTTAAAGTATGGAACTCTTTTTTGACAGAGAGTTAAACCTACATGCATGAAAGAGGAGATATGACTGATGTCCCTGACACCTGTGTGTTGTGATGCTCCCCAGGCCTGTGTGTGAAATGCAAATGTTCAATGCAAAAGAAGAAATGCCTGCTGGGCTCTGACCCCACCACCTCTCTCACACACACACACACACACACACACACACACACACACACACACTCACACACTCACAAGCACACACCAGGAATGTAAGGTAAAACTCTGATCGCCAGCAGCTGAACACCATCACCATGTTAGACACATCACCACCGAGTGATTCTTTACAGGGAGCCTGTTAGCGACACTTTATTCTGTCATTTCCACACTCAAAGCTCCGTCTGCTAGCAGCTAGCAGTGAAACATTTTCAATTGCACAAAAAGCTGGTGGTTTTTGTCTTTTTGAGAAAAGTTGATGCGATAAATGCATCATGGGAATATTTCTGCAGAATTTTGGGTAGTTCATATTTAACCCACATGTTCTTGCTCTTGGATTTATTGGTCTTCAGACGGCATGAAACATGGCTGATACCAGCCGACATGAAAGGACAATTAAAAGTAATAAAGCTCTCTCCATTTTGATGTTTACAACATCTACTTGTTTTATTGGATCAAGTACAAGATCGCAGCAACGTGTAAGGAAACGTTGCAAAGCCTTTATTCACCAAACCTACTGATGTAC
>NW_022989777.1:287957-365457 GCF_902827175.1 Gymnodraco acuticeps
ATGTATAAAAGACGTACAAAAGTGCATTTTGCATGATAGGTCCCCTTTAAGTACAATACAAAGTATTGGCATTAAAATATACTTAAAGTACTTAATAGTCTTATTGTGCGTAATGTTCCATTTTAGAATCATATATATTAAATTACTGGATTGATTACTTTATATACTGCTGCTGGATATCTTAACCTATAATTATATATATTTTTTCCTCCCAAACCCCATCCCCTCAGGAAGCCTTTGCCTCCTGTCAGGTCATCATTGTAAATAAGAATTTGTTCTTAATTGATTTTCCTGGATAAATAAAGGTTCTACTACTACTACTACATCATAGTGTATTTATTAGTTTATTTATATTCTGTTTTAGCTAATAATCTGAATCTGTAGAGTGACTAGTACTTACTTTTGTCAAATAAATGTAGTGGAGTAAAAATAAACATTGGCTTCCAAATTGTAGTGGAGTAGAAGTATAGTAGCAGAAATTAAAAATAATCAAGTGAAGTACAAGTACCCTTACTTAAAGCGGACCTATCATGCTATAGTTGAAACATATATTGTAGGGCCATACCTATACAAAACATGTCTGTGAAGTTTTTCTTTCAAAATAGATCACCCATTACAGCCATGCCTCATACTGCTCAAACCCCTCTTTTGCAGCCCTGTTAGAGAAACGCGGATCTTGGGTCCTTAGCTTGAAAAAAAGAAAGAAGAGGAGGCGGAGCTAATGCCTGATCAGAATTCTACCGGAGATAAAGTTAAATTCTGCTGTGATAAAACGCCATCCTGTTTAAACCACATCAAGGATTATTTCTGAAACAGTATGGAGCTCAAATGCTTTTTCTCTTGCAGGTTTATCACAAGGTGAGTTCTTTTTTTATTTCCTGCTTTCCAAACACATGTGCTCTCCAGTACAGGTTAGCTCTGAGTGTTAGCGAGGCTTGCTAATGTAAACAAAGACGAGATTACGTCCAAAACACGTCAGGCATTGTTTTTGATAGCAACTCTCTGTGGGTCTGCTGCCGATTTGACGTCAGTTCGGATGGAATCTGTATCCGCTCGTTGTACCCCCGTTTTTAATAGATTTGGGTACGGAGGAAAAGAGAGAGGGTTTTATTTTCTGACGCTGCGTGAGTTCCCCGACGCACCGGGGACACATATGTATGTATAAAAGACATCACAAAGTGCATTTTGCATGATAGGTCCCCTTTAAGTAGTAAATGAACTTCACCACTGCGAATCATAAAGAGAGATCCTGATGGCTAGAAGTTTCAGTAGTCCAGTTAGGGTTGACTAAAGACTGGGTACACTGCAGCAGCTGAACCCTAATCAGAATGCCACCAGTCCTAGTTATTCAAATCAAATCAAGTTTTATTTATATAGCACATTTATAAACGATTTTTGGTGGAGCCAAAGTGCTGAACATATAATAAAAATAGCCTACAGTAGAGCCACTTTACAGCAAATACAACAGCACAGATTGTTCAGAATATCAGTATGAGAAAAACGACACCCTCTGTCCTTAGATAGTTATTGACTTCCTTTCTAAGGAACTGTCAACTCTCTGCTGGATGCAGATTCTATGGCAGTAATGGTGGCCTGTGCTATTGATGCTCTCCTTCAAACAGCTGATGGTTTATCAAAAGGGGGGGGGGGGGTGACAGCAGGTGGAGTGAGGAGGAGACTTCATCAGCACTAACAACAAAGTTTGGAGAGTCCTGCTGATGTTATCATCTGCCCGGAGAGATGAAAGGTAAGAGGGGAGGAGGAGAGCAACCATAAGATACGTGAGGGGGGAGAGAGAGGTGAAAAGGGAGAGAAATGAGGGAGTGCTGTAACAAAGTGTAGGAGTGTGTGTGTGTGTGTGTGTGTGTGTGTGTGTGTGTGTGTGTGTGTGTGTGTGTGTGTGTGTGAGAGGCTGAAAGGGAAGTTAATCTGAGTGTTGTGAGTGAAAGAGGAGAAAGAGGAGGACAGCAGGTGGTTGGGTTCTCCCCCCTCTGCTCCTCTACCTCACCTATTCATCCATTGTTGAGCAAATTCTTCTCCTTCACTCCTTCACAAAGACCCCATCTGCCTCCTTTGTGTCTCTCTCCCCCTCCCTCCCTCCCTCCCACCCTCCCACCCCTCCCCCCTCACTCTTCAGTCAGAGGAGAAAAGTTTGGAGCTGTGTCCTCTCCTTCCTTCACTCTTTCCTTTCTATTTTTAATGCTCAACATATGCAGAATGAAGGAGATTACGGGAGAGTGGGATTTGAAAGTGCTCTATGAAAACAGTTTTTACCCAGCATGCTGTGTAGAGGAGAATGTCTCTCCTCAGACTAAACACTGATCCACTTCACCCTCTGGTTCTGATGGAGCGACTCACCAGTCACTCATCAGTCCTCTAGACTGAGTGTGTGTTTCATCCGTTTCTGCTGAGGTCAGCATCCAGCACGCATGCTGGATAAGAAATGTGATTAATGGAGGATTGATTTCTGTTTTCTATTCAATAGCTAGTCAGTGCTGCTAAAGGAGAAGCTGATGCATTCTCTCACACTCTGGCACCCATTTCCTCTCCACTGTGTGTGTGTGTGTGTGTGTGTGTGTGTGTGTGTGTGTGTGTGTGTGTGTGTGTGTGTGTGTGTGTGTGTGTGTGTGTGTGTGTGTGTGTGTGTGTGTGTGTGTGTGTGTGTGTGTGAGAGAGAGAGGAATACGTTGATGAGCCATAGAGGACAGGGCAAGCTGAAGACTCTCGAGGAGACATGAGCTGAGTCTAAATCCAAAGGAAAGGGCTCTACTAATAATAGTCTGTATACGTGCAAAAAGACAATGTAGAAAGATAATAGTAACATTGATGATGGGTGGTGAGAGGGATGGAAATTGTAAAAAGTCTGAAATCTCTAATGATCTAATAATTGTAAGAAGAGTATGCAGAGGCTTGTAAAACAATGTAAGGTCCAGTATGTATACTTTAGTGACTGGATTTGGACACAGCAGATAAACATGTAATTATACGTTTTTTCACATTTAAGCAGCAGTCAAATAGTCTATTTTGCTTCTTAACTGAGTGAAAGATGATCAAAAGGAAAGGTGATTCAATGCTTCCTGTCTCCTCTCCTTTAGCCAATGATACACTGGACCTTCCTTTACCAAAGGAAATGAGATATTGCATTCCCAAAATTCCTTGTCATGTTACATTGGGGCGATTAGCAAAAACCAACAACCAACAACATCGTCAAGGTATGCAGATCGTTATGTATTTTCATACAATAACGCTAACTGTGATTTATGTGGATGAGCAACCTCTTTCCGTATGATTGCCTGCTTTCACTTTTGGGACTGGTAGCCTATGTTTATTTTTTTATTTCAATCCCAGACTTAGTTACAAAGTCAAATTGTTCACTGGGTTGTTAACATTTATATATATCTCTACTTCAAAGACACTCAGTGTTTTAAAATCACGTGGCCCAGTGTAAGGGGAGGTTGGATCGTCTTAGCATCGCTGTTCATTATTTCTTTATAAATTCTCCTTCACATCTTAGTGGTTAGGAAATGAATAAGGATGTTTCTTTCGGACTATTTTACTCCAGAAAGTTGACCTTCTTGATCTGCCTGAAATTCATTGTTTGCTGTATTTTTCATCTAAAGATATGATTAATTTGTGCCACTGCCTCTGACGGCCCGTCCACACGGCGGCGTGCGTTGAAGCTTCAACGCTTCTTCCCATTCACTTTGAATGGGGTGACGTCACGCTTTGCCGAACTGCATTGTGGTTCCGTCGCTTCGCGTTGCTCGCTTCAAAAGTTGAGCAAAGTTCAACTTGTGAAGCTTCGACGGAAGCGCCAGCCAATCAAATCATATGCCAGTACAAGCTCTAGCCCAGGGGTGCCCAACCTTTTTTGAACCGAGAGCTACTTTTAAAGTTGCCAGTCTGCCGAGATCTACCAGTCCAAATAGAGAGACGTAGCCATTACTGACAGCCTACTACCAGGTAAATACACACTTCTACTTTTATACAACTGACCTTTGTACGATGAATACTTCATAAAATACTGCAGATCCTTTATCTTACCTCTTTCTAATCTACACACATACAAGTATTTAACTGAAGTTACACAACAGTGTTGTTGATACAGAGTTGGAGTTTATTCACACGTCACTACAGTGGGTAATGTTTTCAAGAAACATTGAACAGTGCTGCCACATATGACACAGGAAAAAAGAAAAGACTCTGAACCCTTTCTTTGCCATTATATAAAAATAGTGTTGCTACAAAAGTATAAATTAGGCTTACTAATAAGAAAACTCAGATCTGAAGCTACACAGGAATCTGCTGCAGCAACAGTGCAATACAAAAGACAACATTAATAGAATCAAACCTTTTTTTTGTTGCATTTTAGTAGATTATAAAAATAAATGCCTTTAAAATAGGATGCAAGCAACACTAGTTTCTTAACCTGAATTGATAATAGACTATAATCAATTTAAGTTTGCATTCTTATACCATTTTGTACAATAATTATAATGAATGAGTTCAAACAAACTAAAACTTACAGCTGATTAATAACGGTATATAACTTGAGTTTTTATTATATCAAAAACCTGTTAAAATGCTACTGTATTTTTACTGTCCCCCAAAAGCGCGTCGGCAGCCTCCAGGAAGACTTCATGTGTTTGGCAAGAACGTGACTGACACGATAAGATGCTCTGGTAGCAGCCTTGCTCTTGTTGTTGGGCCTGGTGAAAATGGACTGCTGTGCATTTAGCTGTGCTCTCAGGCCCCTCCCCTTTTGGAGCGTAGGTCAGAATTAGGAGGGAATTCCGTCTCGCAGCGTTTGTGCACTGTTTTGAAATGTCGCTCCTAAATTACCCTTCTTCGATAAGGCCACGTTCGCATTGCAGATGAGACAGATGGACTTTGAATTGGAATAGATACAAAAATAATCATCCTCCCACTCGGAGTGAGAATTATATATTTTGGGCTTTTTTGCTTCTGCCATAATTGCGGTCTTGTGTGTGTGCGGACTGTCACTCCTGTTGCCACGGACAACGTCATCGAAATAGTGCCCACTGCCCACCAGCCACGCCCCGACACATGGGGTCACGCTGGCCAATCACAAAGCTTTGATGCGTTCAAGTGCATTATTCTGGCACAGGAAGATTATGTTATAGGACATTAACGATAAAACAGAATGTTGTTGTTCTATTTTTAGACACATCTCGCGATCGACTGGGAATCTCCCCGCGATCGACTGGTTGGGCACCCCTGCTCTAGCCAATCAAACCGTGTGCTTGTGTGTCCGGGGCGGGAGATTCAAGTGATTGGTTGTTGGTCGAGTTTCAGACACGCCCACCGGCAAGCTTCAACTCACGCTGCCGTGTGGACGCTGCGTGAGGCATAGAAGACGAGTGAGCATAGAAGACGGCAGTAGGAGATCGGACAGACCAGGCTGAGCTCCCGTTGGAGCTGCTCCGTCCACACTCACGACAACAACAACAACAACAACAACAACAACAACCTGTAGACAGATATAAAGCAGCGACTGTATTCGCCATACACAGCCTGTGGTTTGCACATTTACAAACACAGACTTTCTCCAGTTTCTGACCAGATACGATGAACTGTGAGCTCTGTGAGCAACAGCTGCTGTTTAGTTTCTGATTCAACATCGTCAGTGAGGACACTTTGAGATTCTTACCACTGATTGGCTTTTGCACGACAGCTTGGCCGTGTCATTAGCTTAATTTACACCGCCCAGGACGAATGCGTGTCTATCCGCGTCTTTGCATTGACTATACATGTAAGTCGTTATAATAAGGACGTTGCTTCCGTTGTGAACTTCCCTTCAGAGTGTGCGGTTGTTAAACTAGATGTGTGTTGGAGAGGGGACTGACCTGTGAGATGCCCGGGGAGTGTGTCATTCCCAGAGAGTGTCCACTGAGCTGCTGGTGCTGCTGGTGCTGCTGCTGCTGGTGCTGCTGGTGCTGCTGCTGCTGGTGCTGGTGATGCTGCTGGTGGGGACTGTGCAGCCCCCCCAGGTGGGCCTGGCTGTGGATGGGGGGGCTGACCTGGAGCGGAGGGCTGGACGCCGCCATGCTGCCCAGGGACAGAGCTCCCTGGTGGGGGGGAACGCTGGGCCGTGGCACCGTCCCTCTGGAGGACAGGGCCTGGAGCTGGGGGTGCATCTGGGTGTGAGGGGGGGGCAGGTGTGGGCTGAGGCCGGGGCTTGAGGCGTGGGAAGGGTGCGACTGGTGAGGGTACGGCATGTACATGCTGGGGTGCTGGTGGGAAGGGAGGGAGTGAGGGTGAGAGTGGGGGTGAGAGTGAGAGTGGGGGTGGGGGTGGGGGTGAGAGTGGGGGTGGGCCATTGGGCTGGAGGAGTGGTGCTGGCCCGGATGACCGGGGTACACTGAAGGCTTAGGGCTATACATTGAGGTAGAGGAAGGTATGGAGGAAGAGTGGGGGGGCTTCATTTCAGACGGATCGTTGTAACTCTGGAGAACAAAAAACACAACTGAAAATCAGATTCACATTCACACCTTTAAAATATGTGTGTGTGTGTGTGTGTGTGTGCACGTGTGTTTGTCTGTGTGCTTGTGTGTGTATGTGTGTGTCTTTGTGTGTGTGTGTGTACCTGTGAGACCAGGCTGGCTCTGTATGCAGCCAGTTGTTTCAGATACTCCTTCTTAGCCGTCTCCGTCCTCTTCTTGTACTCCTGAAACACACACAGAGGATTATCCACCTCTATTCCAGTTCACAACATTTCAATGAATGATCAGTACATCATCTGTAAAGCACAGTTTATATTCCTGTAAACTGATTTTTGAGTGAACACCAGCTGTGAGAATGGATACTGCGTTTAATCATCACAACAGCCATCAGGGGGCTCATAGTGTTTCCC
Organism: Gymnodraco acuticeps; assembly: GCF_902827175.1. Taxonomy (NCBI): domain Eukaryota; kingdom Metazoa; phylum Chordata; class Actinopteri; order Perciformes; family Bathydraconidae; genus Gymnodraco; species Gymnodraco acuticeps. The sequence continues at coordinate 294,832 of NW_022989777.1, forward strand.
TCAGCTGACAGTTATCTACATGTAACACTAGGCTACAGTAATGAATTCTCACGCACCTACTACAACTTGTTTTTTATATTTGTACTGAGGCTGATGGCATTAGAATCGTTTCAGTAATTTGGTCATAAAGAACCTTTATGACCTTAATATTTGACATGTTGACACTGTGGTACGTGAATATACGAACCACATTTCATTGCAATTAAAAGTCTAGATATTTCAGTAAATCATCTATAGATCTGTGCTGCTGGCATGGCCAAATCATGTTCCTAACAAACTTTCATTATTGTGTTTTTGTATTTCATGACCAAAAACTAGACAATCATTGAAAAAAAACTGAAATGTTGACTTTAATTAAATGTATTATATCAAACAAATGTAATATAACTGAAAGCAATAATATTAAGTTGAACCTATTTACATATGTAATCTTTATATTATTGCTCTTAGCTAACCTGATACAGTTATGTGAAATCTGTTGACATAATACATTTAATTAAAGTCACATTTGGTTTTTTTCAGTGTAGCTACCATGTACATATTGTCGTCATGTCACTGATGGAGGAGCTACCTGTTTCTCTTCCTCCCCCAGGCCGTCCCACATGGAGGCCACGATCTTGGACACCTCCCCGAAGGTAGCGTTGGGGTTCTGGGCCTTGATGTTGGCTTGGGTGTCCCTGAAGAACAGGGCGTAGGCGGAAACTGGCTTCACCGGCTCGTTGGGGTCCTTGCGCTTCTTCTTCTTTGGTGTTTTTGGTTTCTTGGAGATGTCCACTGTCGCTGGCCTCTTCTCTGCTACACTGACCAGCTAAAAGGAGGAGGAGGAGGTTCATTTGACAAAGGAAGGTATGGCGAGGATGAATATATGGATGTACACAGAGGTGGGTGGAGGTTAGATCTGTATTAAATATGTGTAAAAACAGTAAAATGGTGGTACAAGAAAACAACATGCTTAGAGCGGTGCAGTGATGATGTGTTTTTATAGGCCGACCCTGAAGTTAGCATGGCAAGGCCTCCCTCAGTAAAAAGCAATGGGATTTTTCCCTTGGATTTCAAAATGTTGCAGAAAATATGATCTGTAGTGAATACAATTTGTATGCTACATACACATTTTTTCCGCAGGATAAGCCCCTCATATCAGCACCACTTTTATAATTGTCTAAGTGTTAATTCCCAGAATTTAAAAGCTGACGTTGAAGAAGCTTCAGAAATGCACCAGTGGGGTATTTACTGACATATTTGACATCGTAGAACAACACATGAACATCTCTTCAGCTTGTGTTAACCAAAGGTCTTATTTTGGGCATTAACCACAAACAGGCTGAAATGGGAAATGTTTATATAAAGGCAAAAAGATATACCTTATCATAAAGAGTGAATCATCCATTTTGGAAATCAATTGTTAATTAATTAATTCTAAAAGAATTACCAAAATAGAGTTTTTACCAGGATCCTTGAACATGTGTTTGTTTTGATTGAAATAGAATAAGTGAGCAGCCTTGACAGCTAACAGCAGATATCCCTGTCCTGCCCGTGCCTCCTGATTTAGTCACAGGGTACTGAGTGCTGTAGACTGTTAATGCATCACTTCAGCTAGCCACAGCAGCTTAGTTTCCCTCAGCCACTTTAGCTCAAATTGATAATGTACTCAAAAAGCTTGTAGTTCACTGCTGACGGAACCAGCTCCGCGTCTTTCCTTCCCAGGCGATTGCTTTCATTTATTTTCCCCGGTAATGATGTGGTTTCTTTGGAGAATTTTTCCTTGTGTGCTTCAAGGGATTAACGGACAGGATTTAATTGATCAAACTAAAATAAGTAAATTTGACTACTGTCTTTCGATGGAATCATATTGTGAAACAATCAGTGGCGAACCGTGTGTGTCTACAGAAGGTCCAGTTGTGATAGACACGGTTGACGGTTCGCCACTGGAAACAATCATGTATCCAGATATGATTCACTATTATTTGGACTCTTAATTGAAAATAACAAGCACATACTGACAATTGCAGATTTGTTTTTCCATCACACTTCACCAAGGCTCAATTCAGAGGGAGTCCGAAGCGGACTCCAGCTGGTACAAGCTGCAACCTTTATAGCTCCATTTCCTTTAGAAAATATTAAACTATGCTTTACAAATATATATATTTTTTATAACTCAAGTCATACAGGAATATAAAAAATAGGCTATACCACGTAGTTAGTTTGTTATGAAGATAAAAAATGACAGATATTAAGTCATTAACATTTTGACTATATCTCCAAGTCTAACAATGATGGTCTTAAGGCCCCTGAAAAGTACTTTCAAATCGTGCATTTTCTCTCTTTAATTCACATTCAAAACTTAACCTAAATAACACCCAGCTGATCTGCTCTATCAGGACTGTTGGACGTGGAGGGATTTGACTGACAGGAGCCTGTCATCAGATTGGATTTATGTTTCTAAACCTGAGCCACTCATACTTCACACCAAAGAGAAGACAGAAATGTCCACTACTGCATGACTGTTGTTTTTATTCCCTTTCAGTCCATTTCTTATATAGCTGTATATGAGTAACAGCTGACTATGAGGGGCCGTACAGGCCGTAATTCATACTGGTCCTCTCACACACATACATTCTCCTTTTACATACATACATTTTCACTCTCACACACATACATTCTTCTTTTACACACATCAGGGTTTCCCACACATAGACTATACTTGGGCGGGCCGCCCAGGTATATTAACGGCCGCCCAAGTATATTTTGCGACCTATTTAGGTTTTTGTTTTTTTCGTCCGTGACCACGATGCCATCTGCGATTGATTTACTTGTGGACAATGATCCCTCGCTTTACGCCTCCTGTACCCAGTCCCGGACTGGCCATCGGGAGGACCGGGGGGTTTCCCGATGGCCTAAAGTGGCCTGCCTCACACAGGGTGACTGGCTGTCCACATGATGCCGACATGGCCACTGTCATACAGATCATAAATCAAAGCCCTTGATTGGTCTCTGTGTGTCATTCAAGCTCGGGATAACCTCAGCTCAGGTGAGGTGAAGGACTCTCTGAGTGTTTAGATAGTTAACTTAGTCTAAGTTCTCAGTGGGTCTCAAACGGGTTGGTCACCATTTATGTAAACAGTAACACATATTTCCATTTGAGGGGGGAGTGATTAGTAAAATATGCATGAATAAAAAAATAATAAAGTTAAGTAGGTGAAAAAAGGTAAGATACACTTTTACAACTTGTTGAGAGCTAAAACTAGTCTTTGCAGCTGCCTCAAAGAGGAGCAGGAGGGAGACAGGAGAGTCTGGTTCAGGAGCACAGACACACTCACAACTATAAATGAACTAAAAATAAATAAATAAACAAGTTTCAGTGTTTTTTCATATTGGATATGGTATGTTATTGGTTATGGCCATGATTTTATGATTTTATGATTTTATGATTATTGAAATGTATACAGTTCTGTTTCATATAGGTGTTCCCATAGATCTAGTCTCTTTATTGTCCCCTCAAAATGCACCAGATTGATGCATTTAACTCCAACATTAAAAAAAATATATATCTTACTGGGGGAGCATGCCCCCGGACCCTCCTAGAGGATTTGAGGTCCACCCCCACTTAAAATCACATGGATAGGTTCCTAAATACATTTACCATTTTTTTTTAAATAGTAACCCATGTCCATATGTTTATTTGTGGGCAGTAGATTTAAACTATAGGGCTATCACTATGGGCCCTGCCTGTACCTGTTCGCTCTGGCATCGCGTGAAGGGTCTGCTAACAAGCGACCAACAGAAAGGTTCATGTTAATGTTGTTGCACGTCACCTCAATGCGTGAAAGAAAGTATAGTGGAAACGGAAGGAGTATAGTTGAAACGGAAGGCAGATCATTATCGCGCTGTGATTGGCTCAGACGGTCGAGCGGGGCGGGCTCATGTTCAGAACTTTGGATTCAAATCAACATGATGGAGGGAGATGAATCCGTGTATCTACGGACCATTTGTTTTTCTTTATTAAAAAAATAAACGGAAGAGCGTCTGAGAGGCGCTTTTGCTTTTTGTTTTTTACCTTACTAAATGTTATAATGGTCATTGGAGCGAGGGGGGGGGGGCGATACTCGTCTCACTCTCTGTGTGAGACGACAAGTATGAATTACGGCCCCTCATAGCTGACACTACAGGTTGTGTAACTTCACATGAGCAGCCAGTGTTCAGATGTGTAGGAGCAGGGCCGGACTGGGACAATAAGTCAGGCCGGGAATTATACACCCAGCCAGGCCACTACCATTGTTTTTGTTCCATTTTGCTGGATTTATTTGTCAATATTTACAGCGTTGCTGCCCATAGTGATAGCCCTATAGTTTAAATCTACTACCCAAAAATAAACATATGGACATGGGTTACTATTTAAAAAACTGTGCAAATCTATTTAGGAACCTATTCATGTGAACATATTTTAAGTGGGGGTGGACCTCAAATCCTCTAGGGGGGTCAGGGGGCATGCTCCCCCGGTAAGATTGTATTTTTCATTTTAGACTTAAATGCATCAATCTGGTGCTCTTTGAGGGGGAAATAAAGAGACTACACCCATATGAAACAGAACTGTATACATTTAAATAATCATAAAATCATAAGAACATGGCCATAACCAATAACATAACATATCCAATATGAAAAAACATTGAAACTTGTTTATTTATTTATTTGTTTTTGGTTCATTTATAGTTGTGAGTGTGTCTGTGCTCCTGAACCAGCCTCTCCCTCCTCTCCCTCCTCTCCTCTCTTCTCCCTGCTCCTCTTTGAGGCAGCAGCAAAGACTAGTTTTAGCTCTCAACAAGTTTTAAAAGTTCCGTTAGCGCAACTAGCTAGCACCAGATGCTAACAACAACAATACACGTAACCGGTGCGCACGCTTTCTCTCTCGCGCTCGCTCGCGCCACACATACACACACCCTCCCGAGCTTGAATGGCACACAGAGGCCAATCGAGGGCTTTAGTGTATGATCTGTATGAAAGTGGCCATGTCGGCAGGCCACATCATGTAGACAGCCAGTCACCCTCTGTGAGGCAGAGTCAGACCCACATTTGCGCAGCGTTGCGTTCACAATACATATATAAAAAATGTAGCAGGCCACTTAACAGGCCAGGCCATCGGGAAACCTCCCGGTCCTCCCGATGGCCAGTCCGGGCCTGTGTAGGAGTATATTGTTAACATATATTGTCTATTTAGTTTTCTATTCCCTGCTCTTCCAGAGGCAAGCACTGCCTTTATACTTGCTTGTCGGACATATCCAATTCATTCTCACCCAATGAGAATGGAAAAAAGGAGATGAATATTATTCAGCAGTACAGTAATGGTTTTATTTCCCCAGAATATGAACAGTCAGTTTGGTGGAGTGTGTGTTTCAGTGTGAGGGCGCAGATTTCCATCTACTTGATATGCAGGGAGAATGGGTCTATTATGACACATAACATTACCATAACACATAACATTACCATAACAACTACCCCCCCCCCCCCCCCACACACACACACACACAATACAGTGTCTTTGTGTGTTTCTTTACCCTGAGTCCGTCATCATTGTCGTCCTCATGTGCTGAACTGGACGGGGACGGGGTGGCTGATTTACTTCCAGGGGGGGAAGGAGAATTATGGGTAGCAGAGTTCCCACTCAGCCCCAGCTGGGATTGGTTGATGGTGGACAGCTGACCTTGCTGGCTCATGCCCGATTGGCTCCTGGGTCCGAGCGCAGCTTCGATTGGCTGTTGGCTGCTGGTGAACCGTGAGTCAGAGTTCACCATCTGCTGCATCTGTACAAAGACATCATGGGGATGACAGTTAGTGGGTGAAGGCAAAAAGAGAGGTGCAGGAATGAGTCGTAGTGCCCGGAAATGAGTTAGCATTTCACCACTTAAGGTTCCCTGCATTTGAAATCAAGATTTTTCCTAAATGTTGGGACAGGTTTTAATTCCAGATTGATGACATGATTGTTGTTGTTTTTATGAAACCTCTAAAAATTGTTTTAATGATAGTGACTTAAAAATATCAGCGGAGAGATGCAGTAACAGCTGTGTTAGAAATATTAAACATTTCTGCAGTTAAATACATTTTCCTGAGATCATGGTGATGTTGTACTGCACAGGATACACCTATGATTTAATGTAATAAATATAGCATTACTTATTTACTAATGTTTCAATTTGAATTCTTAAAGCAGCAAATAATCCTATTTAAAACATGAATTAAAAAAAAAAATCAATTAAGGCAATAATATCAATTAGGCAGAATCTCTTGTCCTAAACAACCATTATTTCTAATAGCCAGCAGGTGTGTCTACAGGTTGCACAAATAATTAAGAATGTGTACAAGTCTCTGATTAATTGTATTACCCCAGTAAACAACTTCCTGACGGGTTTAAGGTTGAGTTGACAGCTCGTGAGGAAAACACAGGCTGATATCAGGCTGCCATCTAAGATCATGTTGGACTGAAGAGCTTCTGAGCTACATAACGTGTTCATGTAACACACCCAGCTGGGCTCTCAAACACTCTGCCTTTGCCTGACAGGTTTTGCACAGTCAGTGTGCAGCAGTCCAGGATTCACTCATAATGAAATCTGATAGTAACCGTGGCAACAGGGAATACAGGTCAGAGAGGAGATGGGATCAGAAGTCTTTTAACATCAATCCCCGCTCCTGTATAAATACATCAATACAGTCTAAACTCCATTTGCTGCACTCTACAGAAGTTGCTGTATATGTTTACCTGGAGGAGACATGATGGTGTCCACAGCTGCACACTGAGCACACATACTCATTCATTCTGCACACTGAACAAAGTGAAACGCTGACTTGAATTAAATGTATGTACACACATTTCACATAACTGTATTAGGCTAGTTGAAAGCAATAATATTGTTTAAATAAAAAATATTAGGTTCAACTTAATATTATTGCTCTCAACTAACCTAATGCAGTTATGTGAAATCTGTTGACATAATACATTTAATTAAAGTCAACGTTTCAGTTGTTTCAGTGCACTAATGTCTAATCATTTAGCAGAAAGCTGATGTACTGCTATATACTGTATAAAGTGACCAGACTGTTGTTTAATTGTTACGATCAAATAAAGTGACGCACACAAAATATGAATGAATGTTTTTTTGCTCTAAAGCCTTTTATTAATAATGAATCAATAAACATTTTCTCCTCTGCATTTTGCAGCTCCCGTGTCTTTCCCTATGCAGTATCCCACTACCTCATGTGGAATGTCAACAAGGACACTTCTAGAGTAACTAGTTACTCTTCACATAAAAAGAAATGTCACGCCTATTTCATACAACGCATAACTATAATACTAATCAACTTGTAGTGTTAATACAAAATATGTATCCAAAATTGGCAACATTTTGCATTATTATACTCATATGTGGATTTATTGGTAATAAAAAACAGAATTCCCACATCTTTAACAAATGACTCAAATGAACAAAATATTATTTCATGTATATATTCAGAATAGCTAAGTGTTTCAGAAATAGCTTATAAAACGCAAGTATAAACAACATGAATACAAAATATTCTATTCTATAAATTGTTTTACTTTCCCGTTTATTTTAGTAAAACCATTTTTTTTTTATGTTTTAAGGTAAAACAATTGAGATAATATGAAGCAGCTTCTCTGCGAAGAAGGAAAAAGCAATTATTTCTGATAAAGTAGTTTTGGACAAATGGCATTTAATGGCATTATTTAGCAATCCATCATTTTCATGGGCCCCCTCTGTCACCCTGTGTAGAGTCGTTCAGTCTTTACTGGTATTGCCCAGTTTTTATAAAGAAATATACTGCTATTAAGCACCATGTTGTACTTTATCTGCACTATACTTCTGCTGTTAATATAAATGTCCCTGTTGCGGGACAAATAAAGGAATTCTGATTCTGAGCAGTCTCGTTGTGAGTCACTCGTCTTTTTTTGTCCATTTCTCATGAAAACAAAACCAAAGTGATTTCTAACACCCTCAGCATGGGAACTTTGACACCCATCATCACAAATATGAAGATGGGACATGGTTAGTGATGAGTTTCCTCTTAGTAAGCATCGAATAATAGCGGATGTGGTCTGGTGCTCTTGGGAACGCGTCACTTGAACTCGGAACACTGCTGTGGTATTTAGATAGAACACAGAGTGATGTTCTCTAACATGGAAAGAGCTTTCAGACTGACGCATGTGCTGGTAGAAAAGCAGACAATTAATAGCTGCGGTTCAGCGTTGGGACTTCAATAAATGTCACGTTGGTTAACAGTCAAAATACCCATTGTCATAATTCTCCAGAGAGCTTTTACTCCGTCACATTTATGTGACAGCTCGCATCACGAACATAAAACGGCTGGATTTGGAATAGTTTGAAGATCTGAGGAACAGGCTGCACTGATTTTGATGTTTTTTCGCAGATAACATGTAATGAGTGTTATCTGATTTCATTATGTGATTTATTATCTGGGGCCTCATTTATAAAGCGATATACGCTAAAAAAATGGCGTACGCCAGTTTCTACGCAATGTTTGCGATTTATAAAATACTAACTTGACGGGATAACGTGCGGTCCTCCACGCAAACTCTAACCCATGCGTACGCACTAAGCACAACAACGGGAGAGACGAGAAACTGCGACACCGTTGGCAGAAGGAAGAATGGAGAGAAATATGTGGAAATAATACCATCAATAAAATGTTACCTCATTTATCATGAAGAATTCATTTTCAAACATTGATTAAAGGCAATCTTAAAATGATTTAACAAACGCCTGTTTGCGACTCCTCAGTGCACACAAAAACATAACTTGGAGAAATAAATAAATACGGATATGTTATTTAAAACCACCTCGAATATGTTGTGTTAATGTTATGAAATGTTTTCTCATAAATGATGCGGTAAGCAGGAGGACAGAATTACGTCTAAACTGAGGCCGTGTGGCATTTCTATAGGTTGTACGAGCATGGTTTTATATACTATCATGTTTAATCGTGTTTTATGCCGTTTGCCAAGACTTGATAAGTCGCTCGTAAAACACAGGAGGTATGGAAGCTAAGAACACCATATGTGGTCAATTGTACAGCTGATATAACACAACACATTAGTTGTATTTCCTTTAACTGGTGGATATAGAGTTGCTGGGGGGGGGTTGAGACGCACAGGCTGCAGTGGAGACGCTGCGCACAGCTGATCGACAGCTGGGACACAAACCACCAAATACAAAAACATAATTCAGATCCAGTCGTCATGACTCCACTCCGGAGGGATTCCCCGATCATTTCTTACAGTCTCTCATCAAGGGGGGGTCTCCTGTCCCCGGTACAAACACACTGCCTGAGGAAGGCTATGTGTATTGTTTTTGTCATTAACCTTTTTCGGGCCATTTATTTATTTATTTTGGTGACGATCCGACCTCCATGCTGCTACTCTGGTTCAAACTGCATCCACCAAACAATATGATTTATCTCCACCTCCCCAAAATAACCCACATCTGACACGGTGTGAGATGTATTTTTTAGCTGTTCTGTCGTCATTTCCTGTGATCTTCTTCATGCAGTCAGTCAGAATGAATGAATGAATGGGCGTTTCTTTGACTATTTATAGGCAAATATGGGCGTTACGTGAAGCCCGCAAAAGCTGCACCGCATTTCGAGTCGGTTGTGATTTATAAAGGGAAACCGGCATAGGAAGTGCTGTACGCACTTTCCTTGCCGGTACGCAATGTTTGGTGAATCGGGAAGTGGCGGAAAATGTATGGACCTATTTTTCTGATTTCTACTACGTAAGCAACCTTCCCACGTGAATCCTACGCACGGCGTTATACATGAGGCCCCAGGACTTTTTATCAATATATAATAAAACTGCCTGGCTGACAGAGGTTGAAGAAGTACTCTAAGTATTAACATAAAGCAGTAATAGTACAGTGTAAAAATACTCTGGTACAAGTAAAAGCATTCAGAATAGTACATAAGTAAAAGTAAAAATGTATTGGTATACTTCCACAAATAATTCCAAAAAGTACTTGTCATGCAAAATAGCCATTTTAAGTACCACATATTTAAAATGATTGTATGTAAAATATTGTTGCGTTTATGTATACATCACTTTAATTATGCAATTGTTAAAGATGGAGTTTATTTGAATTACTTATAATATTATAATATAATGTGTGTTGAATTTTGTATTAATAATGTAATGACCTGAAATCTGCAAAGTAACTAGTAACTAAATATGTTAAATACACATAGTATAAAGTACAACATCTGCCTACAAAATGTAGTGGAGTTAAAGTATAAAGCAGCATAAAGTGAAAATACTCAAGTAAAGTACAAGTATCTCCATGTTTTACCTAAGTACAGTACTTGAGTAAATGTACTTAGTTACATTAAACCACTGTTGGCTGAGGATGTCCGATTGGTGCATGGAGAAATAGGAAAGGTTGACTTGAAAATGTTCTGATGGAAAATGCGCAGTAAGAGCTAATGGAAAGGATGCATGTGTATTTCTGTTGTAGTTTTCAGCCGTTTGTGTAGCAACAACACTAGCTGCCCTGCTGAGAGGAGAGGAGGTCAGAGGTCACACAACACCTGGTGCCACTGTCACATCAGAGCAGCTAAAAACACTTCTTTAACTAAGCGCATGAGCAATGGAAGACTTTGGAGGGATTGAGAAATCATTTGGAAGGAGAATTACAGAGGGGGGCCCCCTGCTGAGGGCGAGACAGTAATGACTGGCTCATGTCACATCTTCACAAAGTTGTGGTCCATGACAGGATATCAAAATGTTCACATACATTTGTTTCTTGATTTGAGTCTAGAAACTCAGCATTTCTATTGTAGTTCATGACTGAGGTCTGAAGAAACAAGAACATGTATATCTGTTGCTAGCCAGTGTTGCAAGAAGTACTCAGATCCATTACTTAAGGAAAAGTACAATTACTACTGTATTGTCTCTAAATACTCCACTAAAGCTCCTGAATTCAAAATTCTACTAAAATATACAAAAGTATCAGCAATCAAAATGTATTTAAAGTACAAAAAGTACTCATCCTGCACAATGACCATGTTCAGAATAATATAAATTAAGTAAGTATTATCAGATAAATGTACTTCAAATATCAAAAGTACAAGTACTCATTATGCAGAAATTATCTTTCCACAGTATTTTATTTTTATGATTATATTATTATCCTGTTTTTAGACATGTAAATAACAGTATTTTACTGTTGTAATTTTCAAGATGTGGACCAAATGTAAATACTTAAAATACCCTTCAGAAAAAAGAGAATGTCGGAAAGCTGAACGCAGGTGGCGAAAAACAAATCTCCAGGTTCACTTTGACATTTATAAAGAGAGACTTGGCCTTTATAATTTGGAATTGAAAAACGCACGACAATCGTTCTTCTCTGACATCATTACCAAAAACAAAAACAACGCACGTGCCTTGTTTGCTACCGTCGACAGACTAACTAACCCCCCAGTGTCAGTAGCCTCTGAATTTCTATCCACCAGGGCGTGCAATGATTTTGCCTTTTTCACTGACAAAATTCAGAAAATCAGACAAGCAGTCAGTGCCTCTGCATCAGGAACAGCAAATGTGTTGTCCCTATCTCCACTTAACATCAATTCAAACACCATGACACAATTCCATCAGATTAATGATAAAAACCTAGAGGACATTATACAACTTCTGAAATCCTCCTCCTGCTGCCTTGATATTATTCCAACAGGATTTTTCAAAGATGTTTTGCCTTGCATGGCCTCAGATCTACTTCAAATAGTAAACAAATCTCTTCACTCAGGTATTTTTCCACAGGCCCTGAAAACTGCAGTCATTAAACCGCTCTTAAAAAAGAATAATCTAGATGCTTCAGTAATGAACAATTACAGGCCCATATCAAACCTGCCATTTCTAGGTAAAATCATTGAAAAAGTTGTTTTTCAACAGTTGAGTAATTTCTTGCATTTAAATAACTGTTTTGATGTGTTCCAGTCAGGCTTTCGTCCAAACCACAGCACTGAGACTGCTCTTGTAAAGGTCTTTAATGACATCCACTTAAACACAGACAGTGGCAGAACTTCAGTGTTAGTATTATTAGATCTCAGTGCTGCGTTTGACACTGTTGACCACAGCATATTACTAGACCGACTGGAAAACTGGGTGGGACTTTCGGAAACAGCTCTAAATTGGTTTGAATCCTACTTAAAGGACAGAAACAACTTTGTTTCTATAGGTAAATACACATCTGAGTTGACAAATATGACATGTGGGGTTCCTCAAGGCTCCATCTTGGGGCCTCTTCTCTTTAACATCTACATGTTACCACTGGCTCAGATAATGAAAAACAACAAAATAAGTTACCATAGCTATGCAGATGACACACAAATGTACGTAACAATTTCACCAGGAGACTATGCTCAAATTCAAACACTGAGTAAGTGCATTGAACAAATCAATGACTGGATGTGTCAGAACTTTCTCCAATTAAACAAAGATAAAACTGAGGTAATGGTTTTTGGAGCCAAGTCAGAACGTATAAAAGTTAGCGCTGAGCTTCAGTGTGCAATGTTCAAAACAACAGATAAAGCCAGAAATCTAGGTGTAGTCATGGACTCTGACCTGAGTTTCAACAGTCACATTAAAACAGTTACTAAATCAGCTTACTATCACCTAAAGAATATATCTAGGATTAAAAGACTAATGTCACAGCAGGATTTGGAAAAACTTGTCCATGCCTTTATCTTCAGTAGACTCGACTACTGTAATGGTGTCTTCACAGGTCTCACTAAAAAATCTATTAGAAAGCTGCAGCTGATTCAGAACGCTGCTGCTCGAGTCCTCACTAACACTAAGAAAGTGGATCACATCACTCCTGTTCTGAAGTCTTTACACTGGCTTCCTGTGTGTCAAAGAATAGATTTCAAAATATTGCTACTGGTTTATAAAGCACTGAATGGTTTAGGCCCAAAATACATTACTGACCTCCTGCTAAATTATGAACCATCCAGATCTCTCAGGTCTTCAGGGACTGGTCAGCTTTCTGTCCCCAGAGTCAGAACTAAACATGGTAAAGCAGCGTTCAGTTATTATGCTCCAAATATCTGGAACAAACTCCCAGAAACCTGCAGGTCCGCTGCAACTCTTACTACTTTTAAATCCAGGCTGAAGACTTTTATTTTTGTCGCTGCTTTTAATTGAACTATTCATATCTTAAACTGCACTGTAACTTTTATCCATGTATTTTTTCTTTTAATGTTTATTTTATTAGCTTTTCTTTTAAATGACTGATTTTAAATGCCCTTTTCTTAATGTCTTTCATTTTTTGAAAAGCACTTTGAATTGCCTTGTGTTGAAAAGTGCTATATAAATAAACTTGCCTTGCCTTGCCTTTAGATTAGTAAGTACAGCACTTCTTTATACTACATCAGCATGTGTTTTGATCATTGTGAGTGTTAAAAGAAATGTAGTGGAGAAGAAAGTATGTTATTTGCCTCTTAAATGTCGCGGAGTAGAAGTATAAAGTAGAATTTAATGGAAATATATTAATATTTCAAAGTAAGTACAGTACTTGAGTAAATGTACTTAGTTACTTCGCACCAGTGTTTCTAGCTAATTAATTTAATCAAATGTCTGTAAAAGTAAATGTTTCAATACTTGCATAAAGCTGACTGTAGTCAGGTTCACTATATACTTTCGTGGGATTTTTGTGGGGATTTGCAATACTATACATTTTTGGAAAGGATATTGTATAAGGATTCAGAAAATCCATGTTTCCATTTGCCCAGGTGTTTATATGGCGGCCATTTTGGAATTTCCAAAATGGCCGCCGTAAAATGTAGGTTTTGTAATATCTTGACTTCTAAATAAGCTAGAACATTGATTTTAACTGCTAAACCCACATTTTCAGGATCAAGGAATCCAATGGTGCCAACAATAATGAGGTAGAACTCACTAAATTGCATGTTAACATAACTTTTATTGAGGACTTAACAGATAATTGACAATAACTGATTAAACTGAATTTAAAATTGTGAACTTCAGTATCATCATGACATGCACATTTTGTGACCACAGAAAATAAGCAACCTTCTTAATTAGACATCTAAATGTATACACATCTATGCATCATCATCACTATCATCATCAACACTTTCATCCATCACGGCATGGGAATCATCGTCGTTCTGGCACTGGCTACTGCAATGACACATATCAGTACAGGCTAAGTCATTAGCTCTGCACGAACATCTTCCAGAAGAACAATTAGATTTACATCTGCATTGGACCATCTCAATGATGGCCTTTGGGGCTGGGAGGACCTCTGTGGTTGTTGGTTTCATGCCATCCGAGTCTCTGAAGTACCCATTGTGCAGGGGGTCCAGCTGCGGATCCTGAAGAGCAATGGCCTGTGCCCATACCCTGGTTTGGACATGGACCCTCAAAATATGCTGCTTCAGCGCTCCAAGTGTTGGAGGGAGCTTGTCACTCTCTGCCCTGTGTTTGCAGAAGAGATGCCATCGTAGTTCAGGGATTGTCTTTATGTTGATACCCTTGGGTGAGTAGGCTGCACATACAAAGGAAGCCAGAGTGGACAGCATTCCTTCCGCCACTTCTGCTTCATCCAAAAGCATCTGCAGAGCATTGATAATATCTTCGTCTGCTTCTAAATAGATCTGCAGCCAGGTTGCCTTGCCTATGCGGGAGAATCTGCCTGTGTTGTCGGCCCCAGTGAATGCATGGAAAGCTGGCAATGCCTTTGCTCTTTCTTTACCTAGAGCTCGCCACAGTGGTTCAATCTGCACAACACCAGAGGCCATCGAAATCGATGTGTTCTTCAGCAAGAGATCATAGTTTGCTGTGACTAGCACTAGAATGTCTGTATCTGGTGAGAAGAACATCAACTGTGCATCAGCTGGGTTTCGGTGTGATGCCAGCACAGCCTGGTGGATCAGCAGCGTGTCTGCTTCTTCGTGGTTATTTTCTTCAAAGAGCAGGTCTTTGTTGCTCCTAGTGTTCCCAGAAGCTGACGTGATGATCAGCTTGGAGGATCCCCTGTTGTATTCTAGAATTTTGGCTGCAAGATAATCAGTCAGATCGGCCTTCGTCTGGTCATGAGAGAGGAACCTGCTCAGTGGGATGTGTTTGATGTTGGTGTCATCTCTGACTTGGTACTGGATAGCTTTTCCTTGTCTTCGTTTATCTCTGGTTGCACTCTTCAGAGAATCTGTCCTGTATGTGTCGAACACAAGGATGATTTCATCATAGTCTCTTGTTAGTGACATCAGTCTGTCATTGAATCAGCCACTCAGATCCTTGACTGTCACTACAGTGGCTGGTTTTTTGCTCAGCCTCTGCACAAGCACCATGCCGTCCACCAGTGCTATCTTTCGACTTGGCTGATCAGTAGATGTGGTGTCTATGAATCCTGTATCCATTGCATCTTGGTGGGTAGTACTTCCAGTTTGAGGCAGCTGATGGTCTTCATGGGGCACATCTTCTCTTGTCAGCTTCTCAAGGAGACTGATTAACTTGGACTTGTCATGGCATGGCAGGATTGTTCCATTAGAAGCAAACAGTGCCCTTGGTGTTAGAGTAAATTCATAGTTTCCTATGGCCTCTTTCTGGTTTATGTCTCGGTTTGACCTGGCAAGTACCATCAGCCTTGCAAACAGGTCCTTGGTCTCCTTCAGATCCACAGTATTGTCTCTGAGTTTCACTGTAATCTTCTTGTTCCCAGACAGGAACATCTTATTGTTCACTTTCTTCACTTTCTTCACAGGGGCCCAGAGGCTGACATCTCCATTGATCCGCTCCGACACGTAGTCTTCATACAACTTCTGGCCAGTGACATCAGCATTCAAGATCTGTGGTACATACTCATCTGGTATGTAGGCAAGTGTGATTACATTGTACAGCTTGTCACCTTCAGTGGTAAAGGGGTTTCCATGACTGAGTATGGCTGCCTTGATCTTGTCGATTGTACCATGTGCCCTCTTGACTGCACTTGGCCCAAGCTCATGGTGCTCTGTGCTTCTGTCAGCTTCCATGTCAAATTGACTCATGAACTCTTTCGACAGACGTGAAAGTTCTTGTGTGACCATGAAAAATCTCTGTCTGGCATTGGCATTGTTAGAGATGCCAATAATCCCAGAGCGAATCTTCATCAGCTTGTTCAGATGTTCGCATGCGTGGTCTGCCCCAACAGACACAAAGGGAATGACACTCTTGGTGACGGATATATTACCTGCGTGTAGTTCCTCCCAGGTCTGAGGGTGATTGATCCTCAAGTCATGCATGTCTGCGATGTATCTTGGCCAGAGTCTTTTGTACTTGATGCGATCCATGGAAAAAAACAGCTTGCTCAGTGCTTCTCCAGCCTGCAGATGGAGTTCAAGGTCAGCATTCCGAGTTGCTGCTACGAAGAACAGGATTGTTTCCACCCGATGTAGGTAGCTCATCATGGCCTTGAACATTGCATGCTGGGATTTTTGTTCCTCCCATTCTTGGAATGCTGTGATGACTTCAGCAGTGGCTTCCAGGAGGGTCCTGTTGACTTGCTTCACAGATTCAGCCTTGATGTCTTTACCCTCCGAGCAGGCAGCTTCTACTCCCTCTGTTGCCTTCAGGCACACATATTTCAGTTGTGGGTTGTCCTTGAAGAACTCCTCCAGAGCCATTTCATAGAGTGCTACATACGAGTAGATGTGGGCATGGAGAGCTCGCTTGTAGTGTGTGCATTTCAGGATTTGCCTTGTTGTGGCAGGACCATACACATCTGCTTCCATCCAGGCATCATCTATACCCGAGTTCTCCATGGAGGCACCAAGAGCTCTGAGGGCAGCCATGACGACATGCAGCTCACCCAGTCTGGGAACAACCATCTGTTTCAGGTCAGGTCTGGCATCTAGGAGCTGCACCACCTTCTCATAGAGGGCCATGTCAAATGTAATGACTGTGGGGTGATCTTCCCCAACTGCCAACTTCCTCAGCTGATTTGCTTGCATGATTATAGTCAACAGAGTTGACCACTCGTGTGCCACCTCTGGCAATAGTGACAAGGCTCCAACCTGTGTCAAGGGAAGGCTTTCAGACAACAGTGAGTTGTATCCTGCCCAGCTTGGAATATTGCTGGAAGTTTCTCCTGCTTTCATTCTGGATAATGCATAGACTCTGTGCATCACCTATGATGAGAGGCTCTGCAACAGGTTCTTTAGAAGGATCAATCTTCTGGTACACTGCAGTGATCGTCCCGTGGGTGGTTCCTTTCCCATCACGAGTGTCCTCAGCAAAGTCTGTGTTATCAGCTGCAAAAAATACAAAGGTCCCCTTCCTCAGGAATGGTGGTACATAGAGGCCTTGGTGCGCTCTGGTGTTTTCTACAACAGCATTGGCCAGAGCAGTTTCCATGAGAAGGGCACGACCATGTGAAACAGAGTAGCCATGAGCATTGAGCAGATTCATCAGCTTCTTGTTGCGTGTGTCATGGTGGATAGTCAGTGCCAGTCCCAAAACCTGTGGGTTCTCTCGTGCATGGGGTGACCTAAATGATGCTGATTCACTGATTGGCTTGTACTTTACCTGTGCACTGGTTTTGAACCCATACATGATATTCTGGCTCACCGTCAGTGTGGCTCGGTCAACAACTCTGGTCCTCTTTTCAGTTTCCAGCTTTTCAGCAGGCCCAACCATTATCCAATGGATCATGGTGTATAGTTCAGCTGGAACATCGGTAATGTCACTAGATACCTGTAAGACATTTCTCTCCTTGGTGAAGGTTGCAATGCTTTTCCTTATCACCTGTGCTGCTTTGTAGATTGTCTTCATGCTGTTCTCCTCCTTCTTCTTATCAGTTGTTGTCATAGTATTAACCATGTCCTCTTCACATGCATATGGGGAGTAGAGGATTGCTGGCTTCCTTCTGTCTTTTTGACGAACAGGCTTCAGGTGTGGCAAAGCAGTGAGGATTCTTTCTTTCAGCCACTTTCTACTGAATGCAGGTAGATGAGTTTCCAATACTTCTGAACCAAGCATATTGATATATGTGGTTTCAATGTCATCCATGCTAAGGTATGCTTGGTTTTGTGTTTCTACATCAATAAGGTTAATCAGCTCAAGCAGACTTGACTTTTGTAGGAAAGGTTCTTTGGCAGTTTTGCTAGTGCTAGTGCTAGGTGCTCGAAGAGCATGGAACACATTTTTTCTCCAGCAAACTTTGTGGTATTGGACATCAATCGCATGTGCATGATGCAGGTGTTCAGCCTGGTCTTCAGTGCAGTATTATGGGACATTTCCACAGCCTCTTTAAGATGTTTACCAGCATTCTCAGTCCTGACCTGGTACAGTTGTTGGCCATCGTCCTTTTGACAAAAGAAGCACTGTTCCTTATTCAGTGGACTTGTATAGGATCGTGTGAATGGCGATGAAAAACTAAATGTTGAGAGGTCTGGATCATCAATTTATGTGCTTCCTCTTTTCTGTCCACGCTTTTTGGCAGTGTAGTGTCCTCTAGTTAGAGCGTGTGCATTGCGGTCTCTTGCACGTTGTATTTGGTCGTTGTTAGTTGCATTTGAGTGACAGGAGCGATGCCAGACTGCCTGCTCTGTGCACAATGTTTCTAGTGTGCAGTTTTGAAGTCGCCTTTGGACTTGGACGTAGTCCCCATCATTCAAACTGGCCCTCTCTTGAACTGCCTGCAGTACGAGTCCATAGGACTCTAATTTAGGATGTTGCACCAGGACTCCTTTCTTGTCATCATCAGACTGGCAGATAATGCACTGCTTCCAGCTAACGGACTCCTCGGCTTGACATGATGCTTCTCTACCTTGTGACTCTCCACTCATGCTTAGAAACTGCAAAGACAGAAAATATTGTCAAGCTAGTTGACAGGCTAAATTGATACATGATTAATACGCTACTAGTTACAGTAGCAATACTTACATGTGCAAGTATGTTGCTGAAATCTAGCCAATTACATATTTTCTGAGGTAAAAAAGAAGATAATACTTACTGTACATGTATCAGAAGCTGTGTACAATAATCTTCTTGGGATGACACCTCTGATATTGTAGGGCCGATGTGGTCCACAACAAATATCAGGAGAACATCAGAAGTCTGAGGAACAATAACACATATTCATCACATGATACAACACACACACACACACACACACACACACACACACACACACACACACACACACACACACACACACACACACACACACACACACACACACACACACACATTATACTGTAGATACAGTAGTCCTAATGTTAGCTAGCTTAGTTAGTTAGCTAGCTAGCTAGTGTTAGCTAACTATAAAGTAGGCTAATTGGATGATAACACATCTCTCAAACAACAGTCATGACACAAACTATACAGTATTGTTAGCTAGCATATTTAGTTAGCTAACTAGTATTAGCAAACTACTGTATTTTAATTCAATGATACAAGATGATAACATCATGACATCATGAATTACACAATAGTAATGTTAGCTAGCTTAAATGAAATTGGACATAAAACCTGTTGAACTTTTCTGAGGTAAAAATGAAGATAATACTTACTGTACATGTATCAAATGATGTGTAAAATAACCTTGAAGGATGACACTTCTCATATAGTAGGCTATTTGTGGTCCACAACAAATATCAGAAGAATATCAGAAGTCTGAAGAACAGGGCCGTTGCCATAGGAGACGAAAAACTGTGGTCGCACAGGGCCTTGCATAAGATTATTAATTTGTTTGCCTGAATTGAATTTATAGATATTTTATATTTATCGATATAAGATAATGGTCTATTATAGAGTATTTTATGAAAAATAATCAATTCAATTTGTTTTTGTATACTTAAAAAAACTTAGCACAGGTCATTTTCGACCGACTCATGCATCAAAGGGTTAATGTTGTAAAATGTGATACCTTTGTAACTAGCATTGGGTTCCTTGACCCTGAAAATGTAGGTTTAGAAGTTAAAATCAATGTTCCAGATTATTTAGAAGCCGAGATATTACAAAACCTACATTTTACGGCGGCCATTTTGGAAATTCCAATATGGCCGCCATATAGACATCTGGGCAAATGGAAACATGGATTTTCTGAATCCTTATACAATACCCTTTCCAAAAATGTATAGTTTAGCAAATCCCCACAAAAATCCCACGAAAGTTAAAATCAAGTTATAATGAACCTGACTACTGGCAATGCTACCAACGACCCTAGAGAGGGGGTCCACACTCACCATGGTGGGCCCCCGCTGATGATGTGTACTGGAGACAGGTGCTGGGGGATCAGCGCACCAGTAACGGCAAATGTTTACTCACAACAAAAGATTCCATAGGAAAGGCTGAGGGCATGAATATATAGGAAACCTGTTAATTGAACTTTGTTTAATGGAAATTAATGGGTTTGGATCATTCCTGCGTAAGATACGCTCGCTGGGGCCTCAGCGACACTTTGATTTTCAGTTGGATTTCTTTAGGTTGTCGCCGCTAGACTTGGTATAAAAGATATGTCAAAATCTCAATAAAGGTCATATTGCCTAACCATGATGTAATGTATGTACAGAACCTCTGGATTTTCTATCCAGACATTTTGCATTTCCGTAGTGTTCACTATTTGTCTGTGTTCATCCGTACCACTGCTCATGCACACGTCTCTCTGCAAAAAGGTTTATGTCACAAAACGGCAGGTTAAATGACTTTACATCAGTACATGACAGATAAATAAGAACTGTCACTTGCAATGTTTAAATATAAACATAACGTTTATAACTTTGAACCAAGTGGGAACAAAATCCCATCTGAGAGCTCACATTTAATTCTGTAACCTCCTCATTTTAGACATTAACCTTCATGCAGATGGCAGCCAGAAATAAAAAGAGCAGTCTCAATATTAAATGCAACTCAGTAGTCCTGCCTCTTCCTGGAATCTCACACACGCGCACACACACATACACACACACGTCGACCCCCACCCACCCCGATTAGGCTGAGCCAGGCACCGTTGCTAGGCGACCATCATTCATGGACCGGCAGTAAATGAATGTTAATATGAGAATATAAAGGCGAGGTGCAGAGAAAAGGTAGGCCGGAGACAAACTGATGGAAAATGAGAGCTTCCCTTCAGGCCACTTTAATAATCTCCCCGGTTACACAGTTAACACAGGTTAGTCACTATCAAACAGAGGGATTGTGTTATTAAAAACTGTCTGTGTTGTGGTGGTTTAGAGTCTTATAATGTAACTGCGCTGTGAGCTTCATCATGAGGCTTCAAACTGAGACTTTAAATTAAAGTAGGGAGCTTTAATATGGAGATGGAGACACTTGAAAATGTAAAAACTAAAACTAAAATGTCATGCTCTTTTTTTATTATCATTACAAATATGGGGCAAAAGCACTGAGCGTGCTTTCTTTTTCTCCAGTGCATTCTGATTGTTTGTAGCTTTGCTAAGCAGCAAAATATAAGGCTGCACATGTATATTTATAAATATATATATGTTAAGTAGGTGTGTATGTATGCATATGAACAGGGGTATGTAAGTGTGTATAAATGTATATTTGTGAAATCCTCAGCTTTAATTTAACTGTCAATATATCACGGCTTTGGAGATGGAGACAAAGACCAAGAGTGGGAGGTGACAAGTTTCATTCTGAATAAAATAGCAGACACATATATGAATCAGCACCTCTGACACATATATGGCTCTGTCCCCCCTCTGATCAGAAGTTTCTGTCCGAGGTGAAGCTTTCATTTCTTTACTGTATGACACAGGCAGTGACATTTTCATTTTACTGGGAAATGAAGACTTAAAATATGAGGTAAATGTCACATCCACTCGCTACCACGATTCAAATAACAGCGCCTCAGGCAAAAGCCCGTTTCACACGTTTAAAGTGAATAAAATATGAAACACAAGTTAAAATACATCAGTGGGCTGTCACTTCAAATCTTAACACTGATATGCTCACACTTCTTACAATAAGTAAAGTCAGAGGACCCTTGAGCAGGATAGAGTCCACATGCCCCTGGTGTGAAGCATCATCAATCATCTTACTGTGATCCAATAGCCACATCCTCACAGAGGTCTTTTCAAAAATCACTCTGTTAACATGTTCTGTTGTCAATCAGCATGCTACTATCAGTGGTGGAATGTAAATAGGTACATTTACTCAAGTATTTTTGACATATTTATACTTTACTTGAGTATTTAAATTAATGCTGTCAAAATTATCGCGTTAACGGCGCTAATTCATTTTTTGAATTAATTGCGTTAAAATATTTAACGCATTTAACGCATGTGCAGAATGGCCCGCCCCATACATCCCACCAGTGGCAGCGCCAGGGTATGGCTGGGGTAGGCTACACCCATACCAAGAAATGGCTTAGCCCCACCATGAAAAATGATGTTAAAGTAAGCAAAATAAAGTCTGCCAACTCGCGCGGAGTAAATTGCACAGATAGCAGTTAGTAAGATTGATTTCAGTAGCCACTTGTCTGGAAATACCGAAGACCAGAAACGGTTTTGAAAACTTTTGTCACGTAGTGATCGTCTTCTCAATAGAACATCTTTGATAATGTCTTCTGGCCAATCAGAATCAAGATAACGGCGTGGTGTTGTTGCAGGAAGTCCCGACGAAGAATACTTTCGCTGTAGTAGGCTACAGGGGTGCACATAACTGGTACGCAGGTTATGTGCGTAATCTGAAATGCGTACCGTCACTTGTGTCACAAAGCGCATTTGTGTACCGACGTACTTGTGAAGCTTTTCCAGAAGGCGGTTAGATCACCGGACGACAGAGTCGGTCTCCGTGTGCACAGACAGGGCTGCTGTTAACGTCGGTCTGTACTGTACTGTACAACGGAATTGTGCCAAAACTACGCCAACCGGCTGCGGAGGGAGACTCCCCCCCTTCACTGGAGAACTGCGCTAAAACAGCTGATCACAACGTTCACACTCTGTGGTCACGAAGTATTCCACTAGCCGCCCCCCCCCCCGTCGACTTTCCTGAAGTACTCCCCCATTGATAGAAATCAACACGCAATGAATTAAGACCCCACGGTTTGATGATTGATAGGTGTGTGGGTTGTCTTTCATTTTGACACAAATGTTATAATAAACATAGATACTGTATGTTAAATGGATATATCCGCCTTCTTTCATTTATCTTTCCATTCCCACAACAATATGCATAAAGAAATGGCATATTTTGGACATAGTTCGAATGGTGATTAATCATGATTAATAAATGTTTAAGTTGTGATTAATCTGATTAAAAATGTTAATCGTTTGACAGCCCTAATTTAAATGTAATGCAACTTTATACTTATACTCCGCTATATTTAAGAAGCGCATATTGTACTTTTTTACTGCACTTCATTTATTTTAACATTCACAGTTACTTTGTACACATGAAAACACATGATATTCATGGGCGTAATTTCCACTGTCCCCCCCACTTTTCAAAATCCCATTTGTGTCCCCCCCATTTTTTAAATGTGTTTATTATTTATTTTTTACGCAAGCGGTCATCGTCACGGAGGAGCGCAATAAAAAGTAATGTATGTACATTTGACTATTTCCCTGTGGTTCATTGTGTTGTGAGGACTCACCACAGACAGGGTGCTGGTCATGGGGCCCCCGTCCGGACTGAAGGTGCCCCCATCCTGGTTCAGCAGGGCGTTTCCATCCTGGCCACTGGACATGCCGGGCAGGTCCATGCCCTGAAGCTGGTAGGGGTGGTGCGGCGCTGACCTGGAAGGGGGGTCCATTTGGTGGTATGGTCCAGAGCGGGAATCGTGTGGGAGTTGGGGGTGCAGCATGTGCTCTGGCAGGGTGGGGGGAGTGATGGGGGGAATGTTGTAGTCATCATCACCCAAACCACCCACTGAGTAAGACTGAGGGGAGATAGAGAGGAGGTCTGATTAAAGACACACGACACTTTTATTCCATAGACGTTAGGACTGCAAGATTTGGAAACATTTACTAATTTCAATTATTTTAAAGGGGCTCTATTTTGCTCTTTTTCAGGTTCATATCAGTATGTAGTGTCTCTACTGTGACGTGTCTCCATGCTTTAATGTTCAAAAAGCTCTTTATTGTTCTCATACTGCCTGTGCTGCAGCACTTCTTTTCACCCTCTGTCTGAAACCAGAGCCCAGTCTACTCTGATTGGTTAGCTATTGTGATTGGTCAACCGCTTAGAGATGTCCCGCCCCTGTCACGTACAATGTGTTGTGTGAGAGAAACTCCCTCAGGAGGGAACACAGGGATTTTAGCCTTTGCAGACCATTTACATGCACACAAACCTATAGAACAGTGGTTCTCAACTGGTCAGGCCTCGGGACCCACTTTTTTCCTTCGTCAAAAAATCGCGACCCACAATTTTGAACCGCTCAAATCTATTCAACAAAAAATCAGCATACAATTGTAATTAAAGTGAAGTACAGTGCATATATCCTTATATCCCTTCACAGAACTAAGTATGCTTTTAAATAAAGTTTAATCTGATGATGGTCATTAAGTTTCTAGAATCAAAGTTGAACTGTATAACAAAAAAAGGCACACTTGACTTGTATTCAATAAAAAGGCAGGGTAACACTTTATATTAAGGTACACAAATTAACCATCAACTAGTTGTTAATTAACATGCATATTAGCAGTATATTGGCTCTGTATTAGTCATTATCAAACACTTATTAATGCCTTATTCTACATGACTATATTCTACAAGTAATAAGCCATTAATTGAGTTTTTCCTCAATAACCCTCTAATTAGTGCCTATTTATTGCAAGTAAGGAAGTTGTTGTACATGAGTTTTGGTCTTAATATGCTCTGCTCAATATGGGTCTAATAAGGCAGTAGTACCAAAAGAATAGTAATTCTCCCATAATAAACAAATATGATCTATTCCTATGTAACAAGACATGAAACTATAAGAGTTACTTGTGTCTAAATAACCAACCCAGTCTCACGGCATTTCGTGTTATAGTCATGAAATGAATTTAATCTATTGATTCGTGTTCACCAACACGATTTCCCCCTTTTTTTTTCGTGTCACACAGAACGATTTTAAAAGCAATGTATTTCTATTGGTAGTGTGTTTCGTGCCTGCAACACGTCTTTTTTTCCGGTCGGGTCTTGGAAGACCGGAAGCTGTGTGGTTCATAAAAACATGTTCTTACTCAATATCAAGCCACAATTATTGTTTTTATTTTATAATGTCGGACTTTCTTTTGCCGTCAATGAGGAAAATAAATGGGTCTCAGAGCCTCAGAATACTGAAATCTGTATTTTTTCAATCTTTTTTTCCTTCTAATTTGTTATTCTTTTCTAATTAACACACTGTTATTTACTCAACAATAACACACAATTATCCTTGTTTTTATTTATTTGTTTAATTCTTTACAGGAAACCGGGTACAGGAAGTAGGAGAAAGTGAACTGAATAGCATGGCAGTAGACTGCTACTAATTTTCCCTATGCAACCTGAAGAGTAAAAGGGTCAAGTCCGTCAGAAAGCAATGACTGTACCCCTACACACGGCCGCGTGCGTTGACTCTTCAACGCTTCTGTCCATTCACTTTGAATGGGGTGACGTCACGCTTCGCCGAACTGCATTGTGGGAGCAAAACGTAGCTTTTCTCGCGGTGCTCGCTGCAAAAGTAGAGCAATGTTCTACTTTTGAAGCTTCGACGGAGGCATCAGCCAATCAAATCCCGCTTATGCAAATCTGCCAGTACAAGCGCTAGCCAATCAAGCCGCGTGTATGCTGGGAGAGGCAGACCGCAGTTCATTTCCTCACATGCCAAAAAATTGAGGAGAAAATAATCGTAGCGGTAGGGCAGGGGTGGCCAACCAGTCAGAGGTTAAGAGCCACATTTTTTCTCTGTTACTGCAAAGAGCCACATCAAACACACAGTCACTGATACAGCTTGTTTCAGTTTTTTGTTTTCTGGAGACAAGATTTCAACCACGTCACTGATGCATTTTTGTGGCATTGGGATATATATTTTTTAAATCCTCTGGAGCAGAGAGAGGAGCTGTGGATTATTGTTATTGATTAATGCATCTGTTTCTTAGGGTCAAAAACACTAAACCCACAACTTAAAATGAAAGCGTTTATTTAATAAAAGAGCACATGTTCAATGTGAAAAGTGACAGTAGTCATAGATTATTTGCAATTTGGTGCTACATATATATTTAAAAAAAAAAATATATATATATTTTTTTTTTAAACACCTTGAATTTCAGGGGGGGCGCGGGGCTCCGTTGGCGGGGCGCTGCGCCCCTCCAAGACAATGATAGGGGAAATAGTGTTTAATCAACGATAGGTTTCCCTAAATACTTCCAAATTTCGCTTCTGGCGTCTTTTTTGTCAACAAGCCAAGGCGCAGCGGCAGTTGCACTCCCACTTGCAACCATGCTTCTCGTTTTCTCAAATGCTCTTGCAGCTAGCGCGTGCACGAGAGAGGGGAGGCACTTAGAGCGTGCTTGAGAGGGGAGGGACTTAAAACGTGCTTGAGAGGGGCGGGACTGCAGGCACGGCTGCAGTGCAGGGAGTGGAAGCAGAGCGCTGAACACACACGGCTCTTATTGAAACGGCGCTTTCTCACCGGAGTACTTTCCCCCGTCATTCTTAAAGTACCGATACTAATGAAACGGAGGAATCGTAACGTTTTTAACGGCAGAGTATCGCGGTATACCTTTCAAGTATCGTTACACCGTGCAACACTAGTCAGGACAGAGTCAGTGTCTCTCCCCCAAACTCACACATAAAATTCGATATGAACTGAAGAGCCGCATGAAACTAGGCAAAGAGCCGCATGCGGTAGGGAATCACCCGGTGCTTTATGATCAGTCCCTGTTCACCTACCGGGATACAAACCGGAAGAGCCAGGCACGGAGGGAGGTGGCAGAGACAGTGGGTGAAACTGGTAGGTTTTCGCCTGTTTGGGGAGTTTATATCCAGTGTACTTCGTTTGAATGGACAGCTAGCAGGCATAGACAGTATTTAGTCAGCATGGAATGTTGCGTAAAATAGCACCATAGACATTAATGTCATAAATGTTCATCATATAAAGTGTGACATGTAAAACCTTTTATGCAATTGACAGGAGAGATTCATGTGATTGGTTGTTGGTCGCGTCGCTCACGTAAACTTCCCAAGCTCAAGACACGCCCACTGCCAAGCGTCAACGCACGCCGAAATTATTCGGTACGGGCCCTTCAGTTCGGTACACGTATGTACCGAAGTGTACCGAACGAATATAACGTTAAACGTAAAAAATTGAGAACGTGAACAACTTCTTGGAAGTAATCTCAGGTGCTGCGTCGCAGCATTCAGAGTAATTTGCTCACATT
The DNA here is from genome assembly GCF_902827175.1 of Gymnodraco acuticeps. Classification (NCBI taxonomy): domain Eukaryota; kingdom Metazoa; phylum Chordata; class Actinopteri; order Perciformes; family Bathydraconidae; genus Gymnodraco; species Gymnodraco acuticeps. The sequence continues at coordinate 322,213 of NW_022989777.1, forward strand.
GGGTTCAACGCGTCATACAGATGTAGCACCTCATTTCAGACTCCAGCTTACAGCTTCCTGCCTACGACCTGCCTAAGACCAGTATCGAGGAATGTTAAGCCCTCCCACTATTTTCCAAGAGGGCGTTGCCAGATTTTCAATTTCAGGTTTTAACCAGGAGATGGCGCTTCATTCACAAATACAGAAAGACAAGTTTCATGGACTTTCCGTTGTGTTTTGAAGAGCATTTGAACACATATTTTAGATCAAATAAAGTATATCTAATCTTGTAATTCAATAATATATAGGCTTTATATATTAAATAATCATAATAATAATTTATTAAATTACTATGAATATTGTCATTGTTGAAGGCTTTTAGAGAAGGGTGAATTATAAGCCTGAATTATATAACATTTTATACCTAAAAACATAAAAGCCACATTCTAGTTATTTTTACCTCCCGTATTGCTTTCAACCCACAAGCTTTTATGGTGTTGTTACGTCACTAACTGTAAGCTTGTCACTCAGTAACCTACAGTTAATTTAGCTGCTGGAGAAGAAAGATCAGGGGGGGAGGGGGGGAGAGAGCTGTGGTTGATGGGCCATAAGTTGTGTAAATACACAGCTGAGAGCTGCCGTTTCATTCAGACTGTTTAAAAAACGGTAACAACGGACTATTTTTCTTAGCGGATGCATGTCAATTTAAATCAATACATACAACTATTTTTTAAATCAATAAAAACATTTTCTAAATCAATAAAAGCATTTCAATTAATATTGGGAGTCATGTCGTTACTTTGTTGAGAATGTGGCCATGTAATAAGCGGGATAATTTGCAGCGACTTGATCCTTATGGGGAAAATAACACCGTTCATGCAGATCAAGATCCCTCCGCTACGCGTTGGGATCCTGATCTGCCGACGAGGCTCCATTAAAATATAAATATTTGTAGTGAATTACTGAGTTTAGGCACGTTAATAACGTTTTAATGAAGTTGAATACAGTATATTCATATGTGTCAGTGATTTCATGTCAATTCGGCGAACATAAACATAAATGATCGTGGTGAAGATGATGATTAAATTAGGATTACAAATCGAGAGCCGGGCTGCATTTCCTCCCGTTCGTTTTTTTCGACTAAACAACATTATTTTGTTAAATAACAACATGGTGATGTTTTGTGAATGATTACATGTCTCTTATTTAGCACAGAGTATGATATCTGTGACATATGGATCTTAACAAAGTTCCGCTGTACATCCAGCGTACTGTATCTGACTTTATTTCACATGAGCTCCAGTGTGGAACCCCACTGCACCCCCTGGTGGATCAATGATCCATTGCAGCTGGCTTCATAATAATTACATTTATTTATCACGGGGGAGGTCTCAAGTCAAGCTGGAGGTTTTCCCTTGAGCGAGGGCAGATCACGTATCAATCACGGCCCTCGCGTTTCAAACTGTCTGAAATGAAGCGCTACATCTGTAGAGCGAGCAAGTCATTTCATTGGCATACTATGAGAGCTGGTCAGAGGAATGCAGTGTTGTAGTCAAGTCACCAATTCATGAGTCCAAGTCACTCTCGAGTCACCACTCTTCGAGTCCGAGTCCAAGTCCGTGTCACCAAGGGAGAGTCGTAGTCGAGTCCGAGTCCAAGTCTGAGTCACCCAAGGAGTGTCCGAGTCGAGTCCGAGTCATCATTACCTGTGTTCGAGTCCGAGTCCAAGTCCGAGTCACCCAAGGAGTGTCCGAGTCGAGTCCGAGTCATCATTACCTGTGTTCGAGTCCGAGTCCAAGTCTGAGTCACCTAAGAAGAGTCCAAGTCAAGTCCGAGTCACAAGTCTTCATGTATTAATCTTCGTGGATATATGTGTTGAAATGTAGCTGCTCCTCTACATTGCTTTTATCCTGTCATGTTATACTAATCTGTCTATTGAACTGCTGTGAAGCCAGTTTGGCTACAATTCTTGTAATAGGTGCTATACAAATATAAAGCTTATTACTAATATTATTATTATTATTATTATCAGATATAAATAAACTATATTTACCTTTTAGAGAAGTGATTATATTTGTATGCCAATATTTTCCTATGGTAAAGTTTTCGTTTTGCACTTTTATTTTGATAGTAATAAGATCGGGACTCTTATTTTGAAGGAACTTTTACCGGTTAAATCGGTTTACTGATAAAGATTTAGCCCGTCATTCTGCATGCTAAGTAGCCATGTGATTTCGTGTTATCGGCTGAATCTTTATTTATTGATTAGATCACGTTACTCTGATGATAGTGTTCAAGACAGCCTATATGTCTGAACTCGATCCTTAGAGTAATGTGTTACGGAGCCTTCTCTTCAATATTACAAACATAACGAGCATTTTGTGCTGCTCTTTTCCAATGTGGAAGCAGAATGTGTGAAAGCATACAGCACGATGCGGGGTGTGTCTCTAGACTGGAATAGTGGGGCCCAGTACGTGAACTCGCCTCGCAGGTGCACACGCCAGGATAGAGGACATCAGACTCCAGAGAAAATTAGTTTGAGTCCGAGTCCGAGTCGAAGTCGGAGCGTCAATGTACAAGTCGAGTCCGAGTCATCGTGAGGGGAAAAATTCACGAGTCCGAGTCCAAGTCAGCGTACGCGATAATTCACGAGTCCAAGTCCGAGTCGCGTGAATCAGTGCGCGAGTCCGAGTCCAGTTACGAGTCCCAAAAATCAAGTCCAGGACTCCATCTCTGGAGGGATGCGTTCAAATGTAGTCAGTAATTTCAGGAAATGGCGAAATGGCGAGCGCAGATCAAGTTGAGCTTGAAAATCCTCCAGCATCATTGAAGTCTCCGGTTTGGGAACATTTTGGTTTCGCAGTTACGTACAAGGATGACGGACAAAGACAGGTGGACCGAACCAAAGCTGTTTGTCGGCATTGTTCAACTAAAATTGGTTACGCGGCTGGCAATACATCAAACTTGCACACTCATTTGAAAAGGCATCACCCGAACGTGAATATCACCGGTACCAAAAGAAAAAAGACTGAAGTGCAAACCCAACTCCCACTAGCATGTAAACCTCCACCACTCGCAGAAAGTTCAGACCGAGCCAAAGCTATTACAAACGCCAAATATCCTTATGTTGCCATGTTAGCAAAGCGCTACCTGGCTGTATCTGCTACCTCTGTCCCTAGAGAGGGTGTTCTCCACAGCAGGAGACATTGTTAGTGCCAGCAGATCTGCCCTTTCAGCAAGCAATGTGGACAAGTTCATCTTTCTTTAAACAACATGAAAATACAATGACAAGCAAGTCCTAATGTCAAACTGGCTGCTTAGGTACTAGTACAGTACAGTTCAAATACAGATTATTAATCGAAATGCTGCACCTTAATGTTTATTTTATTATATTTTTGTATTTATTTGAGTGAATATTCACAGTTTAATAATAATTAAAAACCCCAAACTAATAGTTTATGTTGTGTGAGTACTAGTACAGTAAAGTTCAAATACAGATTATTTCAGTTCATCGAAATGCTGCACCTTAATGTTTATTTTATTATATTTTGTATTTATTTGAGTGAATACATTATTCAAAGTTTAATAATAATACAAATAAATAAAAATAAATGTTATGTTTTGTGATTTTTTTTTTCTGCTGTATCGAAAACGTACCGAACCGAACCTTGACCTAAAAACCGAGGTACGTACCGAACCGAAATGTTTGTGAACCGTTACATCCCTAACAGCTAGCATTAGCTATATTGACCTTGTTTACACTTAGCGGTCCTATGTGTTAATCTGTGTATGTTACACTTGCATGAATGAGATCATTAAGTGCCTTGTAACTTCTTTTTTTACAGTTTCACTCCATTTAAATGTCAGTGGATAAGTAAATAAAGGAGCATGGCTGCTCATTCCCTGGCTCTTAAAAGAGTTTGGCTGGCTGTTTAATCTCTGTTCACACTGAGACAACACAGAGAGAGAATAGTACAGCTAGCATATAAGTACATACAAGCAGGTCGCACAGTATGATCACCAATACATAAAATCGGTTAAAAATCTCTTTTTATTAAAAAGTAAATGCCTTGATGGTCTCAGCCTTGGTGAAACTTGACATGTTTTGGTATGTGTCTGAACCTCTCTTTAGTGGTTCATTAATACAACAGATATTTCAACGTGTGCCTACTTTCTTAATTTACTGTTGAGGTTAATTTCAGTAGTTGTGTTCTATAATGTATATACAAAGTGTGGCAACTTTTTCAGCAGGCAACTTTAGAATAGGGAACCTGTTCAGGTCAATTAGAGTCAAACTACTAAATATTTGTTATGAACAAGACTTCACTTTAAAATAGGGAACATGTTCTTAGATATAAATACCTAATTTTGAGTTATCTAGACTAAATTAATAGTTTCATGTCTTGTTACATAAGAATAGATCATATTTGTTAAGTGTTATTATGGGAGAATTAATTTTCTTGTGGTACTGCTGCCTTATTAGGCCCATATTGAGCAGAGCATATTAAGACCAAAACTCATGTACAACAACTTCTTTACTTGCAACAAATCAGCACTAATTAGAGGGTTAATGAGGAAAAACTCTCAACTATTGGCTTATTACTTGTAGAATATGGTCATGTAGAATAAAGCATTAATAAGTGTTTTATAATGACTAATAAAGAGCCAATATACTGCTAATATGCATGCTAATTAACTAAATTAACTAACTAGTTGATGGTTCATTTGTGTACCTTAATATAAAGTGTTACCAAAGGCAGACTTGGAGCCAATCCTGCAAATTCACCACACGTGAAAAACATGAAATGCTGAAAACCCAACCCCAGAAGGGGGGTCTGGGGGGCTTCTCCCCCAGGAGATTTTTATAAATACTAACATATAAATACTAACATATAAATACACATTCTGGTACACTCTAACAAGAAAGTAAATAAATCTATTAGTACCCGACATATTTAATAATAGTTTATGCCATTTTTTTATTTTCACTTTGTTCTGACAGCTGAACTTGCTGCTCCTCACAGAGAGATGAGTAAAGAGGAGATAGTCTGTATGAATTACTTTAAATTGTGGATAAGGGTAGATAGTTCCCATTGTTCTTTGACCTGTCAATCATCAAACCGGGGGTCGTATTTCATTACGTCTTCATTTTTATCTGAATATGTACCGATGGATGTATAAAGAGTAGTTCTACCGCAAAGTTATTCTGCCGTTATCTTGATTCTGATTGGCAAGAAGACTCGAAAAAACATCAGCAAAGATGTTTTATTGAGAAGATGATCACTACGTTTTCAAAACCGTTTATGTTCTCTGGCATTTCGAGTCCAACGCCTACTGCATGCGCAGCGTTAGACAATCAGGCTTTCAAAATAAAAGTTTATTTTTTTCACTCGTATATCTGCAACCCACTCGAAATGAGTCCCACCAGTTGAGAACCACTGCTATAGAACTACAGGAGACGGAACACCCAGAAAAGCAGAATAGGGCTTCTAACTGATATTGGAATTGCGATATGATTCCCAATATAAGGAATGACCATTTATTAAAACATTCACATTATCAAAATATATGAAATAGCTGTAAAGTGATATTTTTGCAAGGAAACTTGATTTACAAACTTTTTATAAAGTCTATAAATCACCGTTAGTAGGCCTTCTCTGAAGCACCACAATTCAGAATGATGGTTTCACAAATGTAGCCTTAAATGACATTGGATATTTCACTAGTCCATATTGTGATCTCGATTAAATTAATTAGTATTATTTTTAATTGAGCAGCCCTCATAGATCTGTGTTTCTATGTTTCTGTACGGACTCTTCACTGATGAAGATGAAGTGTGTTGACATGATGGGATGGAGTCGGCTGGATGGGCAATGTGGCCCTCAGCAGAGTGACAGCTGGGAGGAAATCAATAAGAAGGGGGGACTATAAGAGAGCCGAGTGTCATAGAACGTTACTGTCAGAGATAAAAGAAGGAGGGATGGAAACATTGAACACCACCATTACCCACAATGCACAACAGTCTGAACACTAATTATCACGTATGAGAATAAAAAACGCCTCGTGAGCAAATACTCACTCAATGTCGTGACACCTATATTTTCTGTCAAAGTGTATTGTCTTTAGTCAAAAGTAATTTTAAAATGATTTTAACAATATCATTTAACTTTTCAAAACCATTGAATATATTTGAATATTCATAATTGTTCTGTTATTCAAAGTATCATGTGGTGAGACTGACCAGACTTGACTGCTGTTTGGAAAAGTAATATAAAAACACCTTCTAATACCTCTAATACTTATTTGGCATAATGTTTCAAATGTTATTGTAGTCCTTTAGAACATTACAAAGCGTTGATTTAATATGTAAATCATACAGAGACATTATTGAACAAAAGTAAAAGTTGACTTTTAACAAACTCTCCTAATGAATGCAAGTACTTTTTGTTTCTAAACACTCAAGATGACTTTCAGCTTGTACATTTCTTTTACGGAAATGATCTATTTTTACGATAAATTATGGTCGCAAAACATGCAAAGCATATTTGATTAATTTAGATGAAAAAACACTTAAATCTCCTAAATTAACATTTGACATAATTTGTTGTGTACGCAACAATTGTAATGTTGGAAAAATTGTAATAGATGTTTTGTATTTTAAGATGAGCCTGTTGAAAATACGTCATTGACCCTTTTGCCTGAAAGAACACACCAGGCTGATCTGTGAGTAAAATATATCAAGGCTAATCTGACATGGAAGAAGGAAACCAGTAGCCTATATGATGATTATTCTGGGAGCAGAGACGAATGATAAGGATAGGGAAATGGAGTGAGAGGAGTGAGAGGCAGAGAAGCCTCTCATACTAATCTGACAGAGGAGATCTTTTATACACACTGACAGCCTCTTCTGCTTGGCTGGCTACACCAGTCTCTCCCTCTCTCCCTCTCCTCCTCTTCAACTCTCCCTCTCTCGCCCTACTCTCATCCTCAATTACTCTTTCATCTCTCTCACTCCTTTATTCTCTCTCACTCTTTTTCGAATCCATCTCAGGCCCATACACACTGAACAGTTATGAGTGGCGTGACTTGTGAGCAGAGTGATGAGTTAGTATGAAGTTGTGATTTATATGCTCAATTTGTAATTTACAGCCACTGTGCCACCATTTCACTTCAGTTTCTCCTCTTTCAACAAATCCTTTGAAATGGATTTGAGATGTGCATAATGGGAAATGAGCCCCCCTTGCACTCAAACAACAATACAAATGTGCTTTACCCTGTTTTGCCCAAATACTTTATTGAGTATGATAAGGACAAATAAAACAATATATATCTTTATAGAATTTGTTACAGACATATTTTGTTATTACAGTTCAGCATTTTTTTTTCAAATAGTCAATATCCAGATTGTGCATGAACAAATAAGCGTGCAAGGAGTTTATGAAATGTCTTTCAGGCAGGGGGGGTTAATGCCTCTGGAGGGAACACAGATATGTTAGCCTCTGCAGACCATTTACATGCACTAAAACCTATAGAACACACTACAGGAGAGGCGAGGGTTAACCCAAAAAGCAGAATAGGGCCCCATCAAGTCCTATTCTGCAATCAAGTATGTAGAAAGGAGCCATCAGCGCAGGTAGCACTCATGTGTTTCAGCAGCTCTACTAGGATGTGTTTTAAGTGTGTCTGTCCAGCCTTTACCGTGCTGCACTCGTTGAGCAGCGTTTCTCAGACAGCGTCCTGTTGCAGCTCAGCGCTCTGCATACATTACTCTCTCTCTCCCTCCCTCCCTCGTCTGCTCTCTCCATCATTTCTTCAAGTTGTGAATAAATTACTCCTCTCCCTCTCTCTGTCTGCACTTCCATTCATGTGGGTACAATAGGCTGTTCCCTGTACACTGGGAGCTTCTGGAGGGACTAATGTACTCAGGATTAAGTCCTTTCACACACGTTGTGTTCACATTACACACTCCTCACAACTCCATGTTCAGGACTGTTTCATACAACATGAAAAAGCACATATGTCTGATGGACATAAATAATGTCTGACCGTCAACATCGGTTTCTATAGGAGACTGGTGATTAAATCAGGGGATATCACTGACAATATCGGATCAGGGTCATTTAATTGAGGTATATTCAAATGTATTTCGGAGGTTATTTGATGATCTAGTGCAGGGGTTTTCAAAGTGTGGGAAGGTGAGCCTCCCCTCAGAGAACATAAGAACAGCCGCGCCCCCCCTCCCAATTATTATTGCTATTATTATTATTATTATTATTATTGTTGTTGTTGTTGTTGCTATAATGCAGGGGTATTTTTTATCCAGTGGAAAGTCCTTAGGCCTAGTTAAATCAAAGTGGTTACTTTTGTTTGGCTGGGCAGTGAAGTTTTACACACCGTCTTATTTGACTTTCTCAGGACTTAAACCTGTTTTTTGGGGGCAGACCCCAACAAAATCTTGTCTAGGGCAGCAAATTGGTCAGGTAACGTAAGGTCATCATCTTAACAGTTTTTTATGCTCATCGAGTCATCCGTGAGCAGAGCATCAAGTTGGCATGCCTATAACAGCTGACTGCGGCGATTACCATGTTGTTCAGCAAAACGCCTCACAAACTTATTAAGATCTACAGCTTTAGTGCATTTTGATTCAATGCTGAGTACAGCCAAACTTTACAGTCTCTTCTCTGTCATAGTAGACCGCAAATACCTCATTCCTTCCGTCTACTTGGGGTCTGAATGCTTCTCGCTTTGCGCCGTCCCGTTCAAATGAAATCGCCACCAATCACATTTCCACGCTCACGCCAGGGCCGGGGGAGGGGACATTAGGGATTTTCTCTCATAAATGTCTGATTAGCCACAACTTTTATTTCAAAACAATGCTGCCAACTGGGGTGGTATTTTTAGGGTGGCAGTTTCCACCCCGGTAGATCCGCCCCTGCTTGACCGGTACTTGCTTTTGATCAAAGTCAATGCGGAAAAGCCGCACTCACACAGGTAGGTGGAGGTGAAGGGAATGAGCACTGTTACAGCCTTTTTGGCGAGGTGGGGGAACTCGGTTTCCACAGACAGCCAAAAGTGTGCAAGTGACGTTTTCTGCCAGACGCTGTCTCCTCTCTCACTTTAGGTAGCTTCACAAAAAATCGATCCATGTTGCCGCTCGCATAAAGTTAGCTGAAGTTAACTAGCTGAAATTCTCGTAATTTTTTTCTCACGCTGTGCCTCCCCTGAAGCTCTCTGGCGCCCCCCGGGGAGGCGCGCCTCACACTTTGAAAACCGCTGATCTAGATTTTTACTGGGCATATTTTTAAGCATAATGTATTTAATTCTCTAAATATAAAATTGTAATAGCTGGTATTTTTAAAGCTCTGCGCACACCCCTTTTTTTTACTGGCGTCTACAATTTTATGTTTTGAGTTAAAAAAGGTCATTTGAGAAATCTGGGCCGATGTGTACATGCTGTATGCTCTCCCAGCGGTGTCTCTTCTCTTGTGTCACTGTTAAACAGCACCCATACAGTAGCTGAGGGTCACATAATCTGAATACCTATCTGTCTGCCTCCTTTGTCCCTATTCTAAAGAACAGACCTTTTAAAAAGAGTGTGTGCTGCATTAATACACACACAAACACCCTGACAGAAGGTACAGAGTGTATTTGATGAATGCCTGATGGACATGTTTCTCATTCCATTTCATCATTGTTCTCTCCATCAAATAATACTGTCTGATAGAGGGTGTGTGGTTGTGTGTGTGTGAGAGACAAATATAAACGGCAGGCAGTATGCATATTTATGTCTATTATCTACATTGTGTTCAACCCTTTACATGATGCCTCATAGCAGTATGTGGAATATGATAATAAAGCAGCACAGTGCAGGATTCATGTGAGTGATAACTGTTATTTGTGATTGGGCGTCCTCTTTTCTCAGACCAGGTAAAATGTTCACTAGACGAAGCGCAGTAGCTTCTGTAAAAGGTTCACTGTATTAGCCTATACAAAAGCGTTCAGACCTTTGTAATGCTCATGTCATGGTTCTGGAACTCAGACAATCCACAGGGTGAGCTGCTGAGTCACTATCAGACCTCTGTACCAGGGTTTCCGCTAGGATTTTTTCTCGCCGGTCAAATGTCCGGGCAGAATTTATTTTACCGGACAAATTTGAAACTTACCAGTCATATTTCAATAATAATAGTAAGAGTTGTGTAGCAGAGTTTCCGTTAGCAGGTAATTACCGGACTATGAGCAGATATGCTTCAGTTTAAAACTCAGTTCACGGGGCTCATTTTTATATTGCTTCAGTCTATAATCGTAACAGATCGAACAATTCAGATCCATTTTTCAATAAATGATTCCACAAACAACAAACAACATAATTATTACATTCAAACAAACTACTTGTAGTAGATGAAGTACATTATTCAAAAGTTTACATTAACTTTGAATAATAACACGGGAGAAACGGATCATCTCTTTTCCTCTCCCTCTCTCTCTCTCCTGACAGCCCGTCAGTTTCGCATGCAGCTAAACAGAGGGCGGGGCTTCAGGTGATCATGCAGAGCTGCGTGTCTCGGTCTGACTCAGCAGCTGATCTGATCTCTCTCTCGCGTGTCCGGTTATACTTCACTCGCGTTTATGTCCATATCGATCAGATCCAGCTCTCCTGATCGGCCTTTATAGAGAGCACCGATCAAACTATTAACAGTGAATATCGGCCGATAATGACCGGTGGCCGATCTATCGGAGCCTTCCTAATTATTACCAGACATTTTGACCGGCAGGTTTTGAATTTACCGGTTTTTAATAAATTTTACCAGCTAAAAACCGGTAATTACCGGCTAACGGAAACCCTGCTCTGGACATGTTTCCCCACGTACAGGACAGAGACACAGTCACACATATGGACTCAAACACTGACACATATTTGTCTGAACCCTTGAAATACCACATGTAGGCTTTTCATCTCCTTTCATTGTTTTCTTGACCTTGGTGATATAAATAAGGCTCTAGTTGAGTTGATTGGTGTAAAATATCAATAATAAGTCAAGTTGAATGTGATTTGTGAAACTGATGGAGATGGAGAGAAGCTGTGTTGGAGAAGAACGAAAATATTCTCACACACACATTTTAAATACAATTATTTTTGGCCAGTTTAGTGTTTATTATACAGTTTCAGTGTTAAAAGGTTGAGACAGAGGGGGTGACATACGTAAGGGACCGCAGGGCACATTTTAAGCCGGGTCGGCCACACCCAGACTGAGCCCAGTACAAGGGCTGCCGGCTCCAACCAATGAGGTATGTGGAGCTCATTTTAGCCAATAAAATAATGGATAACACTGGTAAAATGAGTTACTGTTACTGTGGAAACTTTTGCCAACCTGCAGGTAGAACAGAGTCAATATGAGGTTGGGTAAAATCATATCTGAGCAGAAGTGGAAGAACTCAGATCTTGGTAAAAGTAAAAGTACCAGAGTAACATTTTGGATTTGTAATTTATGTAAAACTAAGTGAGGTAAATAGCATATTAAAGAAATACTTTAATATGCTATTTATGTATAAAGAACAGTGATCTACTTATTTATGAGCGACTAAAAGGCCTTAGGCCTATTACAGCCGTATCTTATTGATTGATTGATTGATTGATTGATTGATTGATTGATTGATTGATTGATTGATTGATTGATTGATTGATTGATTGATTGATGTCACAATTGCTGCATCACATTTTTTTTTGGCATGGTTGTGTACTTATCGGTCTTTATTCCTGATTCTATTACTAATGTCTGTTTTTCTTTTTTATTATTGCTGGTAAAGGTGCAGCTAGTTTGACTGAATTTACTCCAGGTGGAACTAAAGTCTGATTTAACACTTGATTATATTTCACATCATTCATCCACATCTGTAAAGTAACTAAAGGTAAATACATGTAGGGGAGTAAAAGTGGACCATTTACCTCTGAACTGTAGTTGAGTAGAAGTACAAGTAGCAAAACATTGAAAAGTGTTCAGATGTAACTTAAGTGGTGCAGTGACGAGTCCTAAAACCAGGAAGTGAGTTAGCATTTTACTACCGGTTCCCTGGTTTCAGAGCCAATGGGATTTCTCCATAGGATTTTGGAAAATAGCTGGAAATAAGGTCTGTGGTTGACACAAATTTAAGAGACGGGTCACGTTTTGTTCTACGACATTAAATCCATCAGCAGTGACCCGCTGGTGATTTCTGAAGAGTTTACGTGTCTGAAAAACGATGGTTGTTAACAAGTGGCTGAATAGGACTACAGAAGTTGTCCAGGACGTTGTCATTACACCGAACACGTAAAACACTCCTCTAAGTTAGTTTGCCCTGTTCTGCTTGAAAGCAAGTATCTGCCTCCTACAAACTGTTCAAACAAACGCTTCAACTTGTTCCATTTAGAATCTGTATGTTTGAATATGGATCTTAAGTTAGCGTGAGGTTGAAGCAGCGACCCTGCTGCAGTTCCTTTATAGCATAACGTTAGCATTTTGCTTCTGGCGACTAGATTTATGATTAGAAAATGATAAAAGTAGGATAGATGTGGATATTATGAACAAAACGTGCATTTATCTAACAGGTTCGTTTTCCACAGACCTTATTTCGAGCTATTTTCCAAAATCCTATGGAGAAATCCCATTGCTTTTCTGTCGAGGGAATCCGAGCGCAGCTTACTTCCAGGTAAATACGTCATCCCTGCACCACTCTATAACCAATTGGATACCGAGCTCTAAAAACGTGACGATAATGTTTTATTCAAAGTAGCACAGGTAACAGGGATCAGGGCAAGTGCTTATGTAAGCTATAGAGAAGGTGGAGCAGCTGATTAATATGAGAGGTGGTGTCACCAGGATACAGCCAACGTGATCACTGAGTGTGAGTTAACTGTTATACAGTCATCTGTGTTGCCCTGACATTGCTGTGTGTGTGTGTGTGTGTGTGTGTGTGTGTGTGTGTGTGTGTGTGTGTGTGTGTGTGTGTGTGTGTGTGTGTGTGTGTGTGTGTGTGTGTGTGTGTGTGTGTGTGTGTGTGTGTGTGTGTGTGTGTGTGTGTTTACCCAGGGCAGACGGTGTGTGTCGGGCATGTGTGTGTCCCTCCTCCAGTGCTGGGAGGGCTGGTTGGATTGCGTCACCTTGCTGAGAGGGTGGGGGGGCTGAGGCACACGAAACTGTGGGAAAAATCACAAAGACAGACAAAGGTTGATATGGACGCAGAGGCCAGGGAGGGGTCAGAGGTCACAGGAAGAGGTCATGGTGAGGAGCAAGGACAAAGAGAGAGGGGACACACACACACACACACACTTTATAAATTGAGCTTTTGACACACAATACTAGGGAAACACTTTGAAAATATGATTATTTGGTATAGATTAAACAATCCAACATTATATTTAGGTAAATAAAACAATGAGTGGGTTAACAGATAATTAATTTGTAGCAATTTTGCCATAACGTTTTTGGTTAAATAATATTTCAGTTCCAGCTTCTTAAATGTGAAGATTTGCTGCTTTCGCTTTAAAATATTTAATATATTTTTAGTTTTTTCAGAAATGAGTAACTTAGGTACCATTCTCGATGCAGTTCTATTACTTGAAATTGAGTATTTGAACAGTGTGGTATTAGTACTTTTACTGAGGCAAAGAATCAGGATACTTTTTCCAGCAATGCTTTAAATGTTCCACCAACTAACTGCTACAACTAAACTGAGTTGAAATAAAAAGAGATTTAGAGAGTCGTTCAGAGGAGGAGAGAGATAAGAGACAGAGGCTGTAAATAAATTGCTGGTTCATTCCCTCCACAGCTAATCCCTGATAACAGCAGGTTACAACCAGCTGCAGTGAGGAAAGACAAACCCATCAAATATCATCAGCACTACACAACACCACACAAACAGGCGGGTTAGTTTGAGCAGTTCATGTTTTATAGAAGTGTGTTTTCTATAGGAAACAACAAAATACATGTTTCCTATGGGTGGTGATCAGCAGTTTCAGTTTTAACACCAGGATCCTACTAATGTGTTAATATGTATACAGTCACACCTGGAAGCCTCTCTCTACAACCATACACTGAGGAGCTGGCAGGCACCATATTGATTCAAGGAAATTGTCAATATTAGGGAAAAATGCTTATTAGCACTTGCCAAGAATTGAATGACAATATCAATACTCACATCTGTTCATTAGATATGAATCAGTAGCTGGTTAGCTTAGCTTAGCATAAAGCCTGGAAAAAGGGCTATTTCCAGTCAACCAGCAGAGGCTCCAGGAAGTACCTGCAACAGGCCAGGAAATAGTACCGCTATTCTGTACCATGGATGTAAATAGAGAACTGGATAGATGAAAGCAGTGCTATGTCACTTCCTGACAAAATTACAGCCCCGCCCTCTTTTCAGTGAAAACAAAGCATCAGCGAGAAGTGGAAAGATATAGTTTCATTATGTCTAAAAGCTGCTGTGCTATTGCACATTTAACAAAATAAATGAATGTGTTCTTTACTTTCACTTAGAAAAAAGGACTGAAAAACAAACGATCTAAATCTGAAATCACAGTTTAAGTGTTAGCCTGCCACTCTGCGGACATCCATCCTCTACTGATTTAAATTAAACCATAAATCGACGCCGATCATTTAACTCCAATAACATTGTTTCATTGTTTGCCTGTCATATTTGGGCTCCTTGTAGATAAAAAATAGGCCCGGTATTATTCCTTTTTCGATGTATTAGGGGAAAACTTCAGAATCTGTATTTACCGCCGTTCAATTGACAGTGAGTGTTTCACCCCAAAAAGGGGTGTGGCCTTTCCATAGAGGGAAAGTACCCGGATGTGTTGCTCTCATCTATCCAGCGTTGGAGGCGGGGTCTTGTTCATTCCTATGAGAGTTGCTCAGTGGCGCATGAAGATAAAACGCCACAAAAGTACCCGTATCTGTCAAAATTACTCGTCATACTTGCTTCTCGAGAGCAAAAGTACCGGTATATGAGCTCATAGAGCATGCACACATCAGGTATCCCTTAAGCCCCTCCTCCTGTCTCTCCTCCTTTTCGTGCATTTTACTACTTTTAGACACTAATGCATTAAATAAAGGAAACAAAAGTGTTCCTGCTGGGTATTTAGCTAAGATTTGCAGATGTTTTTATTTTTTTTAATGGTCCTTTAATCTTTATTATTGTTATAATGTGTTATGTATTCCTTTATCTAATGGGTTTTTATTTACATTATTTATTTTTGCAGTGTTATTAGCAACATCTTCTTTTAAATTGGCCTTGAATCTTAATTGTTCTTACTTTTTGTTATTTGTATTAATGTATTATATTATTGTTGTTAGGAAGAGAGACATCATGTTGCTGCAGAGAGGGTTAAACTGGTCTGAAATTGGTGACATTCATCACAACAACCCCTGACTTTATGAAAGAAATGGTACTTCAATAATAAAGCCATACATTCTTATTCCACACACCACTCCCCATCTTCTTATGGTACCATGAATAAAACATCAAATCATAGACTCCTATACAATATTTCCTAGATGGTAACCTATGAATAATGTATCTCTGATGGTGTTTCTTATTAATATGGGCCGTGCTGGCTGGTGAGGTAACTGTGCACTAACAAACACACACGTTCCTCTCCAGAGGCTTCACTAGGATTTAAAAGCAGTGACGCCAACAGCCATATAAAACAGTGTTTGCTGCATAGTGCTGTTCCAGGACTGTTGCTTAGTGATCTAAAAACAGATGATCTTTAATACGTTGGTCATGGCACAGAGGTGACATAACACGACAGCTGTACATACACCATCAACTACCCTTAAAGCTCAATCTCACTTTGTGCACTGGACTCAGGGTTCTCCGGTGGAAATGTCCACCCGTGTATCCATCCTCTTCACTTCTTATCCTGTTACTGTGTCAGGGGTTGAATCAGCACTATTTTAGGACATTCTGGACAGTTATAAATTCATTAACCTAATACAAATATACCAAGACACTGACCAAAACTCACCTTTTCAGATTGCTTTCAATGTGTGCTAAATGTTGTTTTATAAACTCGAGTTTCATTATTTATTAATCATGGTTTCTTTTTTTATCTCTGTTAAGTGTCTTTGAGCACCTGATAAAGCGCTTGATAAATAAAATGTATTATTATTATTACACAATCTTTACTCATAATAAAAGTTACGCTGAAAATAATGATACTTTGATCATAGATTAATATTCAATCATACAGTTAACATTTGAATTTGAAGATAATTGAAACACAAACCAATGTATATATATATATGCATATGCCGTGCTCAGCAAAAGTCAACCCAATTTTTTAAGTTTGAAGAATATTGTGTTAAGCCTGGCCCCTTCTGTACTCTACTGTATATGTTTAAAAATAAAGGCAAATACGGTCTATTAGTTCAGTTTTTAAAATCCCAATTGACGGTTTGGCTTCTACAGATTTAGGACCTAAACATTGATGGAATAGTGAATGTATTTCTTTTAACTAAGCTGCAGTTTACATTAAGTCAGAATTAAAGCTGCAGAGGCTTTTTTGATGTGACCAGGAATCAGATGATATTTATGTCTCCTTTTTGAATCATCTGTAGCAGTGAGGTCAGCGGAGACAGCCCCTGGATGTATTCAGATATTCAGTCTGCTAACAGACTCTCTGTGAGGGCAGTGAAGGCAACATCTTGGTGGGATAGATGCAGTAACACTTTTTCAACATCTGGCCGCAGTGCGTCCTGGGTTTTAATCATTCTTGAACGCTTCTTGGATGCATTTCCACTGAGCTGTGTGTAAATGAGGTCAGAGAGTCATTAAAGTGAGGAAGAGTAATCGCCATGATTTCTGACTCATCGCTGCTCAGTGTGCAGTGCAGGATTAGTGTTCAGAGAAAGGATAAATAGTACTAATAAAAAAAACACCCAATAATTATGAATGATAAAGTTCCTCATCAAATAGACCACCATTGATTAAACTATACTGCTATACTGTAATTATTAGTTTTTTCAGGGTTTTTATTTTGAATAACGTTTGCCTAGAATATTATACTCTTTTTATGTAATCTGCACTCTTGCTATTGCAAGCTATTCCTAAATTGCCCAGTTGAGGGACAAATGAGGGAATTCTGATTCTGATAATAGCATCTTACCTTGCATTATTCAAAGGAAACAGTATTCCTGCTAACATGTCCAACATCAACACAGATTATAATTATATCCTTCAACACTTGATTATATTAAATAATAGTCAATATTTTCTTTTTATATTATCAGTTAAATAAGCTAACTAAATCTATTGCAAAGCCCAAACAAAGAAACTACAATTGAATATATAACTACAACTAATAACTACAGTATTTCTCTTTTTGTGTAAGAAAAGAAAAAGCTTAGAGAGATACAATCATGGTAATGCTTTCTGTGCCTCAGGTTCAGTTCAGTCAGTGATATTGCTCTGTGGAACATGGTGGGAGAAAACATATTGGTTTAAATCATCTGTAAATAACTGTAAAGACTGAGATAGCTAAAGGTGAGTTCAAAGACACAGTTGGGCATGACCCAATGATCATCAACAACAATATTCTGTAAAAACAACAGTGGTGCAGAAATTAGTCCTTAAAGGTCACCTATCATGCTATTTTTAGGCAATAGCATAGGTCTCAGATATATACAAATATGTCTATGAAGTGTTTTGCTCAAAATACGGGAGATGCTACCGGCAGATACTGCAGTGATGAAACGCCATATCATGGATTATCAAGGATTCTCTCTGAAACAGTATGGAGCTCAAAGGCTTTCTCTCTTTCCGGTTATACCACAAGGTGAGTTCCTTTTTACTTCCTGCTTCTTCACACACATGCTCTGTGCAGTACAGGTTAGCTCTGAGTGTTAGCGATGCTAATGTAAACACCGACCATATTACGTCCAAAACAGTCGGCCATTGTTTCTGATAGCAACGTTTCTGATATGACGTCATATCGGACGCAAATCTGGATCAGCTCCGTTGTAGCTCCGTTTTTAGAGATGTGGGTATGGAGGAAAAGAGAGAGGGTTTTATTTTCTGACGCTGCGTGAGTTCCCCGACGCACCGGGGACACATCTTTATGTATAAAAGACATCAAAAAGTGCATTTTGCACGATAGGTCCCCTTTAAAGCCAGAAATTACTCAGCATTTTGTCACATGCACTGTTTTTTGTTAAAGCTTGAAGAACTGTGGTTAACGACATAAAATATGTCAGTAAATACCCAACTGGTGAATGTCCACAGCTTCTTTGTATAAAAAAATGAGACTACTAAATGTCATCATGCCCAACATTAGCCTTTAGCTTAGCGATGGTGATGCGCAGCCATGTGATCGGGATCTAGTTTGTTTATAGAATTAGCTTGGGGACCATATAAAAGAGTTCACTGCAAAAATCATGTGAGTGTAAAAAATAATATTAATAATAATACATGGGATTTTTATAGCGCTTTTCCTAATGCTCAAAGACGTTTAATTTGACATGCTTGCCCAATTGTTATCATTGCACATCAAAAAAGTATGTATTTATTTGCAGAAGTGCAATGTATTTGTTTGCAGCAAATTGGTTCACATTTACACCTTAGTGATTCCACTTGTGTGGAGTGTTTTGACAACATACAGAACAACCAATTGTGTTGAGGAATGTTACAACACTTTCACAAGTAATTAGTTCCCTCAATGAAATTAGAACCTGGGAAATGTCAGAGGAAAGGCTTCCGAGGGCCCTCACTCAGGCTCTGTCTCACACACGCAGACACACACACATAAACACTAACCTGATTGGTTGAGGCAAAGTCATGGCCGGCTTCTGGCATACCCAGGAACATGGTGTCCCCATCCAGCTGAGGAGAACAAAAAGACAAGGCAACATTGTCAACAAACTAAAATCAAACATAGCAAAGTCAGAGAGTCAGAGAGACAAGAAGTTCATGGAGGTGGAGGGAACAGATCGGAGCACCAATGAGGAGAACGACTCCGTGTCTCCTTCACACATGGACATCCTGCTAGAGGCCTGATGGAGGAAAAGGTCCGGGCTCTGTTTACCACCAACTGAGGTCTGGGTAGAATTGTCCAAAAAAAAAAGGGGGCTTTTTGAACGTGGACAACAGGGAAACTATTTTCTATTACCAAGGTTACAATTGAAATAAAAAAGTAAAGTGGAACTTATGGTTGCTTCCACACACCCTTCTGTCCGCATGTATTTATTCCCATGAATCCAAATATGTATGGTATGAACATATTTGAAAATAAAATAAAATAGTGCAGCATAACTTGTTAGGCCTAGACATCTATCACTGTGTTTATCACCATTCATACATGTCTTAAAACGTTTAAGAAACCCCAGACAACTCAGATACACTGTGAAGTGTTGACTTTATTTGATCGTTAACAGTAATAAAGTAACGTTCATATGTCGCCTTCGGATTATTATAGTGTTGTACGTTCAGAACAAAGTACTTTTACTTTTATAGTACTTGATACAATTCAATATGGTACGACAGAGGATTTAGTTTTATTCCTCATATGCAGCAAATCATAAATTAACAAGAAAGTGCTTCACATATTTGGTTCTCTCTACTAGTACTGTGCATCCCATCATGCTGTTTCTTTTTGACCTTAAATAAAAAAACACTTGGACTTTTCACAAGCTGGCCTTTTCACAAGGGTAGTAGTGTTCTCTGTCTCCAGAGTACAGTTCAATGTTATAACACCTCACAGTTAAACAATGTAAGGATGCATTGCCGGATTAACAATGTGCAAATAACAGCTACCATAGTGCCATGCCCATACAGCTGCTGACTGATGTGCTCAACACTCATCCATAGGCTAACTCACCAGTGAGCAGAAAGCACTGGTTTCTATAGGAACAATAAAGAATACAAAGAACCTTTCACAAACAGCTCTTTCATAACTGCTTACAGTGAGGAAGACATTTCAACTGTTATTGGCCGTCCCAGGCTGCTGTAAACTAAACACCACTCTCTCTGACAGAACAGCTCTCTGAGTGATTTCACTCATATGTCTAACTTTCAGGTTTCTCTTTTCAGACGCAGACCCCACCCCACATCATACTAGCCTAATTTTTCAAGTTGTCCGTCTTTCTTGAAAAATCCGGCCTCCGTAGTGGCGAAGCAAAGATCAACAGGATGAGAGGATTTTATATGAATGAATCGTTTTTTTACCGATACCAAGACGCTACAATCGATGCATCGCAAGTTCAACCCAAACTGTAGCCGATGTGCACTCTTTCAACCGGTGCACTCGCATCTTGAACGTTTATGCAGGTGCACCGATGTGAGTCGGTGAATCTTAACATCCCTAGTTGAAACGCATCGTATCGCCCCGAATGTTGAATCCAATCGTATCGAACTATATCGCAACAGGGGTGAATCGTATCGTATCGCATCGCCTGGTGCTTCAAATGTATCGTTAATGTATCGTATCGTTGGCAATGTATCGAGATGCGCATCACATCGGCCTCAGTGTTGGAGATGCACATCCCTAATATATACTAAAAGGTGAACATTTGTGCCGAAAATGTCATTTCTAGAAAGCAGGTTTTGAGTTTGTTCACGGAGTGAAAAGTGCCACAATCAAAAACACAAACATTTTTCATAATGTAATGAATGTTAGATCATAGTGAAAAATGTCCATTCTAGTTTCTCTAAGTCCAAGGGGATGTCTTTAAATTGGGTTTTTTGGTCTGATAATCAAGTTAATACAAGTTAAACCACATTGCATATTACTTACTCGCACCAATATTATTTTGGCAGAAATCTCTAAAGCTTTGCCATTTATTTTGGCAGTGTTCTCTTTCAAATAATTTTGCGATTGTAAAACATGTAAGATGTAGTCCAGCTGTGTTTTAAATGAAGGTGAATTCATCACAAGAACACAGCTATTCTCCTCCTTTCCCGGTGTAACATGAAGATTGAACCATTGTCAGCTGCCCTTCTGATAATGCAGCCCACAGCACAGTGCTGCAACACCCAGATGCAGATACATGATGTGTTTAGGGCCGCCACTCATCATTATTCAATTTATTTTCTAATTATTCTCTCAATGTATCTATATCTATCTTAATTGCCTGCGTGGCGTGCTACAAACTGCCTCTCTAAGGATGATAAGGTATGCTTAACTTTGATAACTGAATGGTTATTTAAATGTAAGGTTTGTAACACCGGCACTGCTATTAGTAGTTTCAGTCTGAAAACTGTAGTATCTTATAAAGTTACCATTACTGGTGACAACTACTTCGTACACCTGGACAACCAAACAACAAACATATTCAAACATTTCCTCATTACAGGTTCATTGTCCTGGTAGGCAAACACACACAGAACAATGTTTGAACAGGTGGGTTGAAGTAAAGCACACACACACACACACACACACGTATACAAACACAGGTGAACAGACAGGTGTAACTGCCCTTTCCGTTGGCCAGCTGTTGGCTTTAATGCAAATGAGGTGTCGGTTTACAGAGTCAACAGAAAACTAAAACACACAGCTGTGGAGTACTGAAGCAGCAGCTATTTGTAATGCTTCACGTGGAACCACCACAGAAATATGAAGAATAACATTGGTGAATGGTGAGAAAGGTGATATACGTCTAAACACCTGATCTTCAATCTTCTTTCTTGGAACAATCAAAGTTTCTCTGACTTCACTGTCAATCAGCTTTTTCCATTTAACTCTGATGAGACATGAGATACTTCATGGACAGAGGTGGGAAGTTACTAAGTACATTTACTCAAGTATTGTACTTAAAGGGGACCTATCATGCAAAATGCACTTTTGTACGTCTTTTATACATGAATATGTGTCCCCGGTGTGTCAGGGAACTCACCAAGTGTCAGAAAACACAACCCTCTCTCTTTTCCTCCATACCCAAATCTCTAAAAACAGGGCTGCAACGGATCTGATACAGACTGATACAGATTTGAAATATCTCTGACGTCAGAAACGAGGAGCTCCGCCTATATGGGCAACTCTTCACCTATCAGGAGGAGACAGCTACGGCCATTGCCGTTCGAAAGCGCTGGAGACGCTGTAGTACATACATGCCAGGCGCTGTAGTCTGCCACAAAAGCAGCGAAGAAGACTTCTCACAGATTCAGCCCCTGCAAAAACAGGGCTAAAATAGAGCATATAGAGCGAAATGAGGCAAATAGAGCGAAATGAGGCAAGGCTAAAATGCATGATCTGTTTGGTATTTTGAAAAAATATACACTGAACAAAAATATAAACGCAACACTTTTGTTTTTGCTCCCATTTTTCATGAGATGAACTCAGAGATCTAAAAATGTTTCTATATACACAAAATAACCATTTCTCTCAAATATTGTTCACAAATCTGAAAAGATCTGTGATAGTGAGCACTTCTCCTTTGCCGAGATAATCCATCCCACCTCACAGGTGTGGCATATCAAGATGCTGATTAGACAGCATGATTATTGCACAGGTGTGCCTTAGGCTGGCCACAATAAAAGGCTACTCTGAAACGTGCAGTTTTGCTTTATTGGGGGGGTCCGAAAACCAGGCAGTATCTGGTGTGAGGGGTAGGATTAGGGTTAGGGTTAGGGTTAGGGTAATGTTGTGAATCGAGTGGCCTGTGTTCGTCGTCCATAACATATGCCTGCCATACTTTTTCGCGGGAGACTCCCGATTTCATTGCCCTCTCCCGGTTTCCTCCCGGGGTCATATTTCTACCACAAAATCAGATTTCTGAGGTCTCAAGGTTGGCAAGTATGACGCCTGCCCATACCATAACCCCACCACCACCATGGGCCACTCGATTCACAACATTACCGTTTATATTTTTGTTCAGTGTATTATTCAAATATAGCATGATAGGTCCACTTTAAACAACATTTTAAGGGTACTTTACTTATTTCCATTTAATGCAACTTTACACTTCTACTCCACTACAATTAAAAGGGAAACACTCTCATTTTACTCCACTTTATTTAAAAGCTTTAGTTACTTTTAATAAAATATATCTTTTGTTTAAAAAAATGTAATTAGTGGACTTTGAGTCAAATCATCAAGTCAATCAGAACTTTGTCAGTAAAATGCTACTTGATGCAACTATATTATCTAGAAATGTCACAAGTATAAATATAATTATATACACACATAAAGTATATTGTTCTGCACAATGAGTACTCTTGCTTTTTATACTTTAATTATATTTTACTGATAATACTTTTGTACTTTTACTTAAGTTAGATTTTGAATGCAGGACTTTTACTTGTTGTATTTTGACAACAATGTAATGGTACTTTTACTCAAGTAAAGCATCTGAATACTTGTTCCCCCACTGCACATGGATCACACACAGACACACTCATAGCCTACATGCAGCCAGGGAAGGGGAGGCACACAGTTAGCTCCATTTAACAATGGTTACAAAAGAAAAAGACGGCATGAACTTCAAAATTATAACTCATAAAAGTGCAATTAAAAAAGTGTGTGTGTGTGTGTGTGTGTGTGTGTGTGTGTGTGTGTGTGTGTGTGTGTGTGTGTGTGTGTGTGTGTGTGAAACTTGGGACTGACCCACACTGAATCTTTTTCATGTGTAGTGTATGTTTTCAGCTTTCATGGAATCAAAGCCAGTTCCTGATACTATTCATGGTGTGCATATTTGAGGTGATAACGTTGGGTTACGTATTGTAACCCTTGTTACATTAGCACAGGCGGAGCCCTCTACTGGACTCTATGGGTACTACCTTATCCTGTGTGCATTCCCCCACTGAGACTTCTATAGACGTAGCTGGCCTAGGGCGGGCCTACCTGAATGTGCGCGCATCACACCATATGTAAGGAGGCCTCGCCTCCTGCCCATCATCCTACACCTCTCTTCAGCGAGCGGAATACGACAGACAGTGCCCTGAGTAGAGGGCTCCGCCTGTGCTAATATAACAAGGGTTACAATACGTAACCCAACGTTATATCACTCACAGGCTCCGCCCTCTACTGGACTCTATGGGTACAGTGTGTGGAGCCCCGATGTATGTACGCACTGTCGTCCAACACCATTCCACCCTACTGCCCCTGACCGGCTTTCCTGGTCAGCAGCTGCTGCCCCACATTCTCCCTTAACCCGGTTGTGACCGGGGAGGAATCTGGGCTGTGGCTGACAGAGCAAACCCTGCCTACCTCGCAGAAAGTGTGCTCAAAAAACAGTGCCGGGGGACCCCTCCCCCCGCCCATAGACGGATGGGGAGAGCCCCCTCGGCCCCGAATGGGCTTACTACACGCCTGCCTCCCTGAATCCCTATGGATAACAGGGAGAGCGCCAGAGCCCATGTCTCACACTCAAGCACTGACCCCGTGCAGAGTGTGAGAGGACTAAAAATGTGGGGGGGTTAGCCTCCGCCCGTAACGGGCCAGCGCGCCCCTTGCTATTCCCGGGACCCTCAGAGGGCCCGGGAAAGGCGAAGGCTCATCACGTCCGGTGTTGCCCCAGCAAGCACAGACGAGGAGAAAGAGCCAGACATGTCCAAGAGATAAAACCTTATGAAGGGGCCTGGCGTCGACCAAGACGCCGCTGTGCATATATCCTCCACACTCACACCGTTGAATAAGGCTGTCGACACGAGCGCACAAGCCCCCGTGGGGCAGACTCTCCCTGCCTGTTCGTAGGCATGTGCAATGCACTCGCAGAGCCAGCCTGCCAGGTGTTTCTTGGACAGAGCTTTCCCGATCACCCCGCCCCCGAAGCACACGAACAGCTGTTCGGTAAAATAGAGCCTAACTCACAAGATAGGGGCTCTATTCTCCGCTCCTCACACCATCGCTGGAATCCTAGCTACTTTGGCCTATAACAGGCTGAGGTGGATCCAGCTCTAGCTGCCTGGATAGACTGAATAACACTGTCAGACAATCCACCCTGTCTCAGCCTGTCCCTCTCAGGAGCCAAGCCTGGAGAGGTTGGCCGAGAGTGGGTAACGCCCCGATTGCACCTGCCTCTTGAGACATCGCCCCCCAGAACTGGGGAACCGCCCAGGGCTGGCCCACCTTCATCTGTGTCATCTCTGAGTACCACGGCGCCCCGACGCGGTCCGGAGCCACTAGGATGACTGACAGACGTTCTCGCCTCACTCTCCCCAGGAGAGGGAGAATGAGACGCAGCGGTGGAAAGGCGTATAGCAGCTTCCTTGGCCATGGCTCGTGTGCAAACGCGTCCACCCCCAAGGGCGGGTCGTCACTCAGGACCAAGGAGAACCACAGGACACAGTGGTTGTTGCGCTGGCTGGCAAACAGATCCACTTCCGCTCTCCCGAACTGGGCCCAGATCTGCTTCACCAACTCTGGGTGAAGCGTCCATTCGCCTGGCAGGGGGCCGCCCCTCGACATGAGGTCGGCCCCCCTCTTCTCCAGTCCCGGGATATGGAGGGCTCTCAGAGATAACACCACCTCTGAAGCCCATAACCACAGCCTCTCCGCTGTGGCCAACAAGGCAGCGGAGCGGACTCCGCCCTGCCTGTTGATATAAGCCACTGTGGTGCTGTTGTCGCTCCTGACCATTACATGTCTCCCTTAAATTAGGGGCATGAAATGCTGGAGGACTAACACTACCACCCGTAGCTCTAGGAGGTTGCTGTGTCGAGGCTCTGTTAGAGCCCAGCGCCCACCTATAGCCCTCTTCAGGCAGGTCCCTCCCCATCCTGTTCTGGATGCGTCCATGAACACAGTGATGTAGGAGGTCATCCGGGGACCCCCAAAACCGGAGGATGCCCTCCACTGAGGGGGGGGATGGTCACCAGCCGCTGTTTGTGCCTCTTGGGATCCAAACGCAGGCTGGAGAACCACCTCTGCAGGCGGCGCATATGCAGTAACCCCAGCGGGACCACAATGTGAGCAGCTGCCATGAGACTCAAAGTCTGCATGACAGTTAAAGCTGTCACTGTCGCCCCCTGTCGCAGCCTGTGAACCGCCCGGAGAAGAGACACACTTCTGCACTCTGACAGGGTGGCACGTAGCACACCTGCATCGAGCACCACTCCCAACTACAACGCCTGTTGGTGAGGTATGAGGGTGCTCTTTTTTCAATTGATCGCAAAGCCTAATTTGGTTAGGTGTGTGATCAATTGTGCTGTGCAAAACATTGCCTGTTCCCGGGACCCAGCCATGACTATGAGGTCGTCTAGTAAAAGAAAACTCTCATGCCGTGGGCGCGCAGCAGTTGAAGCGCTGTGGCCACACATTTGCTGAATGTGCATGGGGATAGGGAATAGCCCAACGGCAGCCTGTTGTACTCGTAGGCTATCCCCTGGAAGGCCAAACGCAGACACTTTCTGTGCTCTGGAGCAATTTCTACCTGAAATTACGCATCTTTCAGGTCGATGGTGGTGAACCAATCGCCTGGCTGCACAAGCCCCAGTAACTGTTTCATAGTTAACATGCGGAATTTGAACATGAAGAGATCTTCTCCCCCCGCCAGTCAGATCCGTAAAGACGGGCACCTCTCCCTTCGTCTCACCGTCGCGCTGCGCTCCCTCGTCTGCAGAAAAGCCTGTGGAGGAGGAGCGCGCGCTGCGGTGACTCTTCTCTCTACTGAGGTCTTTGAACGCACCGCGGCCCGCCCTCGGGGGAGGGGGGCCGCGCGCGCCGTCACAATGCCGTCTCTTTGAAATGGACATTATGGGGAAAAGTGGAATTGTGGAGAGAGATGACTCTTACTCTGGGATAAATGCAATAGTCTTTACTGAATGCATTTTCCCCACACACACACCTCACTCCAGAACTAGAGTTTACAAACGTAAACCACCGTTCTCCTGCGGAGGTCCCTGAACGCACCGCGGCAACTCCTCACGAGGGCCGCGCGCCCACGTATTAACGCTGTATTTCCCATTCAACGGTGAAATGCATTAATCGGAGCTATTATACCAGGCAAGGTGTGTTTTCTGACAACAGCACGCCAGCAATAGCGTCTCTTGAACCCGCACAGTGCTTTGACAGCACTCGGTTTATTCCACTCACGTGCACACGCCCACCTGCTGGCTCCCTATACTGGGGTTTACAGCAGGGGCGGGGAGTGTAGGACAGTGTTTCTTCCTCTGGGGATGGGCAAGAAGCAGCCACGCTGCGACTACTCCTTATCCCGTGAGCAAGGAGATCGATCCAAAGAGCCCTTCCGTATACACGGGGGCTCCCAGGAGATCAACACGATCCTCTTTGGAAAGTGCCACGCGGCGTGATATCCCAGGGACATCACACGGCGGGCAGCGGCGGCGGCCTGTGATGAAGTAGGGTCGACCCTATATCATGTGAAGCCACCGAGCACCGGTCCCCGGGGGAACCGGGCCTGGGGCAAGGCCCGTGGACCAAGCTACTTATTCGGCCTTGTGGCCCAATAATCGCTCTGACCTGGTGAGGCGGGGGCATCTCTAATGAGTGAGTAGCCCACACACCCGCCGCCATGATCATCATCCAGGGAGAGTACAGCCCTGGGCGGTGGACTTCCATGGACGCCGGACCCGGAAGAAATGGCGAACGTGAATGGCACCGCCTCGGCCATATCCTGGTCTCCCAAACACTCGAAGCAAAGGTGGTGGGGATCGGCGCCCGCTATTTCAGCCAGGGCACGAAGGACAGGCCCGGGTCTCTAGCAGTGGCGACTCCCTGGAGGTATGATAACTCTTTCTTCTTCTTTCAAACGTCTCAGTCTCTCGTGGAATCACTTCCGCTGCTGAAGAGAAAAGGATGTTGGGCAGGAGGCGAGGCCTCCTTATATACGGTGTGATGCGCGCGCATTCAGGTAGGCCCGCCCTAGGCCGGCTACGTCTATAGAAGTCTCAGTGGGGGAATGCACGCAGGAAAAGGTAGTACCCATAGAGTCCAGTAGAGGGCAGAGCCTGTGAGTGATATAACCACTTTGCATTCTATAATCACTATACTGCTGCTTCACATTACATAATTCAACCCTCCAGCTGTCCTTGGAGAGATGACCAAAAACTAACTACATTAATTCAAGTTCTGAGCTTAAGTACAATTTGAAAGGGTTTGTACTTTACTCGAGTATTTTTTATTTAATGCTACTTTATACTACTCCACTACATCTCATAACTAAATAGTGTACTTTTAATCATACATTAAACTACATTTTGCTTATAATACTTCTCTACTTTTACTCAAGTCAGATTTTGAATGCAGGACTTGTTATGGAGTATTTTATTATCAATGTATTGGTTCTTTTACTCAAGTAAGAATCAGATTACTTATTTCACCACTGCTCATGGCAGGATGGAGAAATACCATTACTGCCTGACCTCTTCATTAAAACAATGTGAATTCTGGTACCTGTAGTACTACACCAGGGTTTCCTGCACATAGACTATACTTGGGCGGGCTGCCCAGGTATATTAACGGCCGCCCAAGTATATTTCGCGACCCATTTAGTTTTATTTTTTTTTCGCGATCACGATGCCATCTGTGATTGATTTACTTGTGGACAATGATCCCTCGCTTTACGCCTCCTGTACCCAGTCCCGGACTGGCCATCGGGAGGACCGGGGGGTTTCCCGATGGCCTAAAGTGGCCTGCCTCACACAGGGTGACTGGCTGTCCACATGATGTGGCCTGCCGACATGGCCACTGTCATACAGATCATAAATCAAAGCCCTTGATTGGTCTCTGTGTGTCATTCAAGCTCGGGATAACCTCAGCTCAGGTGAGGTAAAGGACTCTCTGAGTGTTTAGATAGTTAACTTAGTCTAAGTTCTCAGTGGGTCTCAAACGGGTTGGTCACCATTTATGTAAACACATATTTCCATTTGAGGGGGGAGTGATTAGTAAAATATGCATGAATAAAAAATAAAAAAGTTAATTAGGTGAAAAAAGGTAAGATACACTTTTACAACTTGTTGAGAGCTAAAACTAGTCTTTGCAGCTGCCTCAAAGAGGAGCAGGAGGGAGACAGGAGAGGCTGGTTCAGGAGCACAGACACACTCACAACTATAAATGAACTAAAAATAAATAAATAAACAAGTTTCAGTGTTTTTTCATATTGGATATGGTGTGTTATTGGTTATGGCCATGATTTTATGATTTTATGATTTTATGATTATTGAAATGTATACAGTTCTGTTTCATATAGGTGTTCCCATAGATCTAGTCTCTTTATTGTCCCCTCAAAATGCACCAGATTGATGCATTTAACTCCAACATTAAAAAAAATATATATCTTACTGGGGGAGCATGCCCCCGGACCCTCCTAGAGGATTTGAGGCCCACCCCCACTTAAAATCACATGGATAGGTTCCTAAATACATTTACCATTTTTTTTAAATAGTAACCCATGTTCATATGTTTATTTGTGGGCAGTAGATTTAAACTATAGGGCTATCACTATGGGCCCTGCCTGTACCTGTTCGCTCTGCCATCGCGTGAAGGGTCTGCTAACAAGCGACCAACAGAAAGGTTCATGTTGTTGCACGTCACAAAGGCACGTCACCTCAACCCCCCACCCCCCCCTGTTACCACCACCCCCCCAAGTATATTTCAGATCTGTGGGAAACACTGTACACTATGATGGCTGTTACTGCGGTAACCATGTCTGTGATGCACCAAGACTGTAATCTTTAGTGTTACACCTTTGAATACTACATATAGGTTACATACATATGTCTTACAAGACAGCAGTTTAACATGTTTTAAAGTTACATGCTTGTAATGTGCTTGTTTACCTTACACCTAATGCACCAAATCATAACTGATCCTCAACTCAAAGTGTTACCACCTCTTCACGCTACCTGTCGCACTAATGCAACACCTCTCAGTCAGTGTGCAGAAAGATAGATCATCAAGCTCGCCATGTTTTTATGCAACTAAATATTCTGGTGCAATCCATTCATTTGGCGTTTTTGCAGTCAGATATAATGTACACCTGTTTCTGATGAAGCAAAAACATGTTTTTCTTCTTATCATAATATCTTCTGAAAACAAATGCCCACACATACACACACACAGACACACACACAAACATACACACACACACACGCCCTGGCGACCGGACATCTTCTTCATAAAACTAATAATATGGCGTAATAATCGGGCAGTTCGATGTGTCTAACCATAAGAAAGTATCTCGTGTGCACGAGAAAGTATATCGTGCACACAAATTAATCAAATGTGGCCTCGTTTTATTTATTTTTCTCTCTATGAACCCTCCAGGGCTCCCTACTAATCCATTAGTTGATTGACAATTATAATCAGCTCATTGGTCATTTATCAAGCAAGATATTCTGTGGTGCCCGCTTCCTAATGTGAAGATATGCCGATTTTAGTTGTCATAAATGATAGTAAATTGAATGTTTTTATTTGTTTCTAAACATTTCATAGACTAAATGATGAATCCGTTTATAAAGAAGGTAATTAGCAGAATAATTAAGGATGAAAATACTCCGGAGAAAGAGTATCTAGAGTGCTACCGCCTCTGTACTTACAGTATACGAGTTGAGTGGGTGTATGTGAGTGTTTGTGTGAGTGTACTGTACAGAGGATAGCCTCTCACTCATCTCTGGTGCTGGTGTGTGTGTGTGGTGTGTGGTGTGGTGTGTGTGTGTGTGTGTGTGTGTGATGTGTGTGTGTGTGTGTGTGTGTGTGTGTGTGTGTGTGTGTGTGTGTGTGTGTGTGTTTGTGTGTGTGTGTGTGTGTGTGGTGTGTGTGTGTGTGTGTGTGTGTGTGTGTAAAGCAATGGTTTGAATAACAAGCAGCCAGCTAAGTGGGTCAGGGTCGGAGGAAGGGGGGAGAAAGGGGGAGAGAGACTATTAGGATGACAGACAAGGACAAAGGAAAAGAGAGGAATAGTGTATCAAGGAAAAAAGGGAGCAGCAAGAGGAAGAGGAAGAGAAGTTCTGAGAAATTAAATGTAATTAAGATAAGATTAGGAGGAAGAGGTAGAGAGAGAATATTATGGGGGGGGGTACATTGGATGAGTGAGATTTCATACCCTTTCCTTCAGACCTTAAATTCAGCTAATAATATCCTCTTCAACTAAATTGGAAATATTCATTCCTGCTTTAAAAGTGATGATACAGAAAGCAAATCATTGTTCAATAAGAACAGCTTTGAGAAAAGAGATGAAACTGTCCTGGAAAAAAAGATCTAAACCATAAGATGGTGAATCTGATTGAATTGAACAGAACGCAGCATTGCTACAGATGTTTTTTGGATCATTTCGATAAGGGGTTTGTGATGTTATCTTTGTTCAAATGTGTAAAAATCACAGTTTTATCAGCGGTGGGTTTGGGAGGCGTGTGAAACTATGTGGCTGGACGGCACTGAGTGGATTTCAGTTGACTCTAAACTGAAGCGAGGGACATAAATCAAGTGTGTACAGTGAGAGATAGATGGAGAAAGAGAGGGGGAGAGTAATGGGTGACTTGTGTGTGTTTGTGTGAGAGAGAGAGGGAAATTCACACAGCTGTGGTAGTTTAGCTCAGCTATTGTTTATCTGTCTTATCTCTGTCACCATGACAGCAAAATAAACCAAGTTGTATTGGCTAAACTGTGTTCACTCCGACTGTACGTCTAGATTTAGTGTTACTTTAGTGTGTATCTCTGAGTGTGTTAGAATGATTTCAGTAAAGAAAGAGAGGCTTTTATTCATTCTTTTGGTGAATTATACCTGACTAAATTATACAGTCCAGTGTTTCCCCTAGGATGGAGTCATAGCAGCGGTGCTAAGGCACGTGGACTCAGCATAATGTGAGCGCGGAGCGCGTGGATTTTTTAGTGTGTGCGCGTGCGAAGTGCGCCCCGCCAATTTGTTTCTATGTGTCTGCCAGCACAAGAAAGGCTCTTGAGGCCTAGTGCCAGGACCGGTTCTAGCCAATTTGCTTCCCTAGGCGATATTTTATATATAAAGAATAAATGAAAAATCTCTACAAAAGACAAATACACTACAAAAACAGAAACTTATTGACATAGGTACTGTAATAGACGTCAAAATGGCTTCAAATGTATTCAAATGTATTCAGTATTGCATGAACATGTTTTAATTGGGGGGTTGACGTCACATCCTCTAGGGCAGGGGTCGGCAACAGGCGGACCGCGGTCCGGATCCGGACCCAGACGCCGACCTATACGGACCCGGAGCTATAATCAATACATTAATAGTGGATTTTTCAGCGCCTCCCGCTTTTTTAACGCTGATTTGGGTGACTTGTGTAATTCGTGGAGAACCGAAGAGTTTTCGTTTTGGGGGTGGGGGGGGGGGGGGGGGGGGGGGGAGTCCGTCCGTCAGTCCGACTGACGGACAACAAGAAATCTAGACCGCAAAAATAATTAAACAAGCGAGTACCTGTTTTTCCTGGCCAAGGACAGGTTCCTTGAACACAACACGAGCGTAACGTGTCTTCACGTGGTATATGTCTCGTCTGAAAGGAGTGCTGAGCACCGGAACGCCGCTCCAGCTCTTCAAATATTGCAATACCCATAAGGAGCCGTACACATGCCGCAGTGTTTGCGTGGCTGTGTCTTTAGTTGTAAGCACAGTGGCGATCTGTTGTTATTAGCATCTGGTTAGCTAGCTATGCTAACGAATTTAAAGAGCTTTTCTACAACCAGGTGGAAGAGAGCTCTCTCCTGAGAGGCTCAAATAACCTCAGCTCAGTGAGGTTAAGGCACACCTTGATATGATCATTATAGTTATTAATGAGACTAAATGAAAAACAGGTATAAAATACTATATGACAGTAACAAAAAAGTTGTTAACAATAACAAGAATAGAGTTTAAAAGGGGAGTGATTTGTAAAATATCCAAAAAGAAAAATCTGCGTACAGTTCTGTTTCATATGGGTGTTGAGAGATGTATCCATAGATCTCTTAATGTTGCTCTCAAAGTGTACCAGATTGATGCTTTTAACTTCAATATTTAAAAATAAATCTTCCCGGGGGAGCATGCCCCCGGACCCCCCTAGAGGAGGTTAGGTCCCCCCCCACTTAAATCATGTTCACATGGATAGGATACTAAATACATTTGCACACATCTTGTGTCCATATCTTTCTGTTTTGGTGGTCATGCCACACCGTGCACGTGCATGCATGCGCGAGTCATGGTGAGATATCTGGATTAAGAAGTTGCTTTTTCTTTGCACAGCATGAAAGAAAGGCCAACTGAATGGGCTGTGATTTTAGTTTTTTTAAGCAGAGGTTGAGTTCAATAATTTGTACGGCCCTCGGAGGATGTTGTAAAAATTGAAAGGAAAAAGGTTCCCCACCCCTGCTGTAAACAATAATAAAAACCCTTGATTTTTAACTTAACATCTCTGTCTCCTATTGATCTGAGTATATTATAAAGAACAGTTAATTGAAGCATTATTAGCTCAGGGCTTTATCAGATGGTATATTACGCTGTTTTTTTCCTGCTTCGAATAGTGCTCTCTTTTTTCACCATACCTGTGTTTGCATCACTGTAACCAATGAGCACCTGCATGTGTGTGAGAATGGCCCTGACTCCATGTCAACCCAGATTTACAAACTCCTGGCAGGACAAGCTCCAGCTCAATTCTCACACTGAATTTAAAAAAAGTGAGTGAGGGACTGCAATATAAGAGGGAAAGAAAGAGAAACTTTAAAACTGTTCAATTGTTATGATGTAAAGACTGATATTGTTCTATAATCGGCTGAAACTGTTAAGCCATGATGTGAAACGGTTAACAAAGACAAAGGGAAACTCAAGCTGCTGCTACACTTTATTTTATTTATCTAAAATTAAGCACTTTTAAGATGCACATATTTTCAAAAGCTATTTTATGTATTGTCTCTATTTTATTTGTTAATGCAGCCCGAGAGGAACATTACACATATCCAAAGTATTTAAGTAATGTTAATTGACAATAAATATTGTTGTTTTTGAATTGTACTTTCTTTATTTGATTGGCAGTCAGTTGTTGATTACATGCAGACGTTGATAAAGCTACTTCAATATATATCACACTAATTCATGAAGCAAGTTAGACATTTTGATGTTCCGGACCTTTGCATGGGGACATTTTCTCTAACTGGACCTCGTTGAATTTTAGTTGAAGCTCTAGGGGGGTCCGGGGGTATGCCCCCCCGGGAAGATTTTTTGAACATTTTAAAGTAAAATGCTTCAATCTGGTGCACTTTGAGCACACAATTACTAGAGACCTGATCTAGGGGGTACAACTCTAAAACACCCATATATGAAAAAGATCGGTTTACATTTTAATAATCAATAAATATGTGAACATAACCAATAACATACCATAGCCAATAACAAATAAATGTAACTTATTTTATTTTTGTTGTTCATTCATATCTTATTTGACCTAGTTAACATTTATTTATTCATGCATATTTTTGTATCTCTCCAACTTTAAACTATATTTTTGGTTTATTGTCCTATAGTATACATTGGAATGATTTCAAACCTGTTTTTATTTATCCTAATAATTATAAAGGAGTGCCTTGGAAATATGTGTTTACATAATTTGTAAAAACATATTTGTTTGAGACCCACTGAGATAACTTAGACTAAAATTAACTATCTAAACACTCAGAGTCCTTTACCTCACTGAGCCTCTCAGTCTGATAGGAGAGTTCTCCTCCACCCTGGTTGTAGAAACATCTACTTCTTATATCCGTTAGCGCAGCTAGTAGGGCTGAACGATTAATCGATTTTAAATCGAAATTGCTATTCGAGATGATGCGATTATCAAATTGCAAAGCCCGCGATTTTTATTAACTTTTTTTTTTTTTTACAATTTTTTTTTTTTTTTTTTACAATTTTTTTTTTCTTCTTCTTGTTTGTCAGTCATCCACACCAATCAGAAGTGCTGTGCTCCACATGTACCAGCCATTGTTAATCAATCAGAAGTGGCCCATGATAGAAGGTGATAGACAGATTGATCCAATCACCTGCCAAGTGCTTTTGAAAGTGCCTGCCCTTTCCAAATGGCTTCCAATGGAGCTTTCCTCGATGGTTTGGTGAAACAAACCATATGAGTCAGGTTAGTAATGCTCCATCACATGTTCTACATCTAAAAGGGTGAATCTTTAACTGAAGCTTGACTTTAAAGCAACCCAACGGAAGTTTCATGTAAGTTTACGGTACGTCCACACAGCAGCTTTTCAAAAATCTTGAAAATCTTGGAGCTGGGCGTGTCTGAAAGCTTGGGGATTTTTTGCGAGCAACGAGACCAACAACCACTCACATGAATCTCCCGCCCCCGACATACAAAGCAAAAAACCCCGGGGATTTTATGCGAGCAATATATATATATATAAAATCCCCAAACAGGCGAAAACCTACCAGTTTCACCCACTGTCTCTGCCACCTCCCTCCATGCCTGGTTCCTCCGGTTTGTATCCCGTTAATAGTTCTGGTCGTAAAGAACCGGGTGATTTGCTACCGTCATTTCTCGTTTGGAATATGAGGAAATGAACTGCGGTCTGGTTCTCCCTGCTTACACGCGGTTTGATTGGCTAGCGCTTCTACTGTCAGATTTGCATAAACGGGATTTGATTGGCTGACGCTTCCAGCTCAGCTTCAAAAGTTGAACATTGCTCAACTTTTGAATCCTGAAAATCCTGGAAATCCTGGAAATCTTCGCCTCGCTCCCCCACAATGCAGTTCGGCGAAAAGCGAGGCAAAGTGACGTCATCCCCATTCAAAGTCACGGCCCGTCCACACAGCGGCGTGCGTTGAAGCTTCCAACGCTTCTGCCCATTCACTTTGAATGGGGTGACGTCACTTTTAGCCGAACTGCATTTTGGGAAGCGACATGGAGCGTTGCTGGCGTTGCTGGCTTCAAAAGTTGAGCAATGTTCAACTTTTGACTCCTCGATGGAGGCGTCAGCCAATGAAATCCCGTTTATGCAAATCTGCCAGTACAAGCGCTAGCCAATCAAACCGCGTGTATGCTGGGAGAGACTACGCAGATCATTTCCTCATATTCCAAAAAATGGAGGGAAAATTCATTGTAGCGGTAGTGAATCACCCGGTGCTGTATGATCAGTCTCTGTTCATCTACCGCAGTGCTTCTCAAAGTGTGGTCCGCGGACCACTGGTGGTCCGTGAGCGCCCCCTAGTGGTCCGTGAGTATATTGGTAAAATGTCACATTTGAAATAAATAAATACATTTCAGTTTTCCGCACTCTCGCGGGAATATCTCCACAATGGAGCGAGGTTAAGTTTAACTTTTGATTGCATGATATAGCCCAGTGCAACACCTTCATCACACATGTTGCCACTTGTTTTTACCATTTTCAGGCGATTTGTAATCTGTTCTAGAAAAACGATGTGTTTTTTTATATTTGTGGAGTTAGGTGGTCCGCGAGTGTTTTTTTATTGGTTAAGTGGTCCTTGGTATGAAAAAGTTTGAGAAACACTGATCTACCAGGATACAAACCGGAGGAGCGAGGCATGGAGGGAGGTGGCAGAGACAGTGGGTGAAACTGGTAGGTTTTCGCCTGTTTGGGGATTTTATATCCAGTTTACTTCGTTTTAACATTGCTATTGCTTTGTGTGTCGGGGGCGGGAGATTCATGTGATTGGTTGTTGGTCGCGTTGCTCGCAAAAAATCCCCAAGCTTCAGATACGCCCACCTCCAAGCGTCAACGCACGCTGCTGTGTGGACGCTCCGTCAATGGGCAGAGAAGCGTTGGAAGCGTTGGAAGATTTGTTTAAAGCTGCTGTGTGGACGTACCGTTAGTTATTTCACTCGTAGCTCGGGCTGCGGGGGTGCTAGAGACGGGAGTATGTTGATACGACCTTCCTAGCCGGAGTTATGGCCGCATTTTACAATAAACTTCCGTTGGGTCGCTTAAAAATAAATATCGCAATTCGAATCGCAATCGCAATATTTGTCAGAAAAATCGCAATTAGATTTTTTCCCAAAATCGTGCAGCCCTAGCAGCTAGCACCAGATTCTAATAACAACAGCGCCGATACCGGTGCGCCCTCTCTCTCTCTCCCTCGCTCTCTCGCTCCCACGCTCGCACTTTGGCTGTGAGCTGCGGGCGCCAGATAAGCCAACATCCCTCACTTTCATCACTTACAGCGCCCATCGTACAGGGCAAATGAAAAGTGTAACCGGGGTGAAAAGGCTGTTACATTTACTTAATTATGAATGTTGTTACATCAAGGCCAAAAATTAGGATGAGCGCCAACGGTCAAAAAAAAATCGGCCCTGCCAGTGGCAATGTCTCAAGATTTAGCAAAAATACACCTTTATTGAACATACAGTAACACAAATACTACAAATCCACATAACAAACAATCAAAAATGAAAAAGGGTATATAGGAGAAACACTGCAGTCTGAATCTGTAAAAAACTGTCTTTGGAGCTTCTGAAATTCCTTCGTAATGAAGTGATTCTCTGCAGGATGTGCTTTCTTTTCTTGTGTGTTAAAAAAGCCTTACACTCAGATCGGTCTACTCTTGGTTTTCTTTGCTACTGATCAAATGTTTAAATATTTCTGAAGAATGCATTCGGCCGTCAGAGGGGGGGTGATGTGATCAAGGTTAATATGGAGACAACAGTTCGGGCAGTCCCTGCTGAAAGACCTTCAAAGTGACAGACAGTTGAGTTGCACTTAGTTGTGGAATTACAATTAAACAGATCACTTAAAACCCCGCTTCACCTCCACACAGCTGGCCATTCAGTGCGTGAAGTGGTTTTGAATTTTGGATTGTTCGCTTCGGACAATTACAGTATTGTTAGAAAGCCTTCCCCGAATTCTTACGTGTGAAAGGTGTGTGGGGGGGGGGGGGGGGGTTCCGAAGCACCTCTGATCGTGCTTATAACTTCATGAAAAGCCTTTTCCTCTTGTCACAGAATGCTCTACCCTTATGATACATCATAAAGTGGTGCGTCGGTGACGTATGTTAGACTGATCAGGAAGTTAGCATATCAAGAGCTCACTCAACTAAAGCAATGACATGTTCCATTGAATTTAGGAATATTGCAGAAGGTCTCTGGCAAACACACATTTATGACCTGTTGTTTAAGAGGATAATGTCCACATATTACCATTTTATAATAGTTGAAGCGTAAATGCAATAGCCAGAACTAAATAGTTAGTAATGCTCTAAACTAACAACATAACGGTCTCATGACTCCACGTCACCACTGCTGAGCTAAAGGCGGCTAATGTTCGGTTGACGTTTAGTAGTCTTATTTAGTCACTTGTTAGCAACTGCTGTTTTTATGAAACAAAACATTTTCAGAGGTTCATCACTGGGGTATTTACTGACATATTTTATGTTGATGGGCAAAATGTAAAAATCTCATAAACATGTATTAACCACAGACCTTATTTTGGGTGCCTAACCAAAAAAATATTTTGAAAAACAGACTTTGTGACGAGGGAGATAAAATATTAGGGGATAAAATCTTAATTTTCGAGTTTAGGACTCCAACACCAGGCTTTATTCATTTTTTGGAATACTACTGCTGACACTCCTAAGCTAATGTTTGCCCTGCAGTGCCAAGCTCTACTTTTTGCTTTGGGGTAACACTTTCTGTTACTGAAACTTGCCCTGAAACATTGTAAATGTAGATTACAAAAATCTGGAGCTGTAACTTAAGCTAATGAATGATCATATGTAGACATATGGCGTATATCCACTGCATCTATTCCACTGAACTGAACTGAACTGAACTGTAGAACTGAACTGTAGATTAGCAGTATGATTTCTTAGACAAGTATGATTTCTTAGACAAGTTTTTGATACTACAAAAAAACCAGGGTCAAAACAGTTATGGCATTAAACATTTAACATTTGATTTATCGATACTAATTATCACTACATATGATAATTCCTCAGGAACTGATCCAATCTCTGCCACCAAGTGAATTGATCCAAGTTATTGTCACTAATACAGTGCACTACAGACAGAACAATGCAGCAGTGATTGCAATATGTGATTTGATTGCAATATGTTTGTTTTGGAAACTAAATCCTGATAATTAGTCTCTTCTGGCAGCGTTCTATCTCCGCCCATCTGTTCCATTTGGCATCCCTCCACCAACCAGGAGTCCCTCATCGCTGTTTCCCCACCATCCGACCAACTGAGATGTGTTCAGAGCCGCCGAAACAAAATCAACGCTGCTATAAGTCACCCAATCATCAGCAAGCTTAAGAGGAGGGGGAGGGAGAGGTGGGCTGGCAAAGTGTTCAGTGGAAGGAGTGACAGCCAACACAGACAGACGGACGGACAGATTGGCTGCTTGTGTTCTGATAGATAATTAGATGAGATGCCGACACTGTGGCTGCTAGGAAAACTGTAGGAAGAGACAATGGGAGTGTGAAAATGAAAAAAAAAATACTGGGAACAGGCCATAAGATAAGATAAGAGACCAAATACATTCTAAAATGGTTGCAAAGAGTCTGAAAAATTACGGGAACGTTTCCAAAGCAAGTTAAGCTCAAGTATATGCAGATTATTGAACAATGTTCAAGATCTGCAGTCAGTTTGGGGCAGGAGTCAGGCTGTTCCTCAATCATTCTTTAATAGTTCTTAAGAAATTAGCGCCAAGACAAATAAAGTGAAAAGTCCCAGGTTAGTAAATAACATGTATAGCTGGAATGCAGTATGTATGCAATAGGCACAGATACTAGGGGTGTAACGGTATACGTGCCCGTACCGAAATTATTCGGTACGGCCCTTCGGTGTACCGAACGAATATAACGTTAAACGTTAAAAATTGGGAATGTGAACAACTTCTTTGAAGTAATCTCAGGTGCTGCGTCGCGGTAATTTGCTCACATTGGGTTCAACGCGTCATAGAGCGACCAAGTCATTTCATTGGACGAGAGGCATACTATGAGAGCTGGTCAGAGGGATGTGTTCAAATTTAGTCAGTCATTTGAGGAACTGTCGTAATGGCGAACGCAGATAAAGTTGAGCTCGAAAATCCTCCAGCATCATTGAAGTCTCCGGTTTGGGAACATTTTGGTTTCGCAGTTACGTACAAGGATGACGGACAAAGACAGGTGGACCGAACCAAAGCTGTTTGTCGGCATTGTTCAACTAAAATTGGTTACGCGGCTGGCAATACATCAAACTTGCACACTCTTTTGAAAAGGCATCACCCGAACGTGAATATCACCGGTACCAAAAGAAAAAAGACTGAAGTGCAAACCCAACTCCCGCTAGCATTTAAGCCTCCACCACTCGAACAAGTTCAGACCGAGCCAAAGCTATTACAAACGCCAAATATCCTTATGTTGCAAAGCGCTACCTGGCTGTATCTGCTACCTCTGTCCCTAGAGAGGGTGTTCTCCACAGCAGGAGACATTGTTAGTGCCAGCAGATCTGCCCTTTCAGCAGCAATGTGGACAAGTTCATCTTTCTTTAAACAACATGAAAATACAATGACAAGCAAGTCCTAATGTCAAACTGGCTGCTTAGGTACTAGTACAGTTCAAATACAGATTATTTCAGTTCATCGAAATGCTGCACCTTAATGTTTATTTTATTATATTTTGTATTTGAGTGAATACATTATTCACAGTTTAATAATAATTAAAAAAACGCAAAAAATATGTTATGTTTTGTGATAATTGTTTCTGCTGTACCGAAAACGTACCGAACCGAACCGTGACCTAAAAACCGAGGTACGTACCGAACCTAAAGGTTTGTGAACCGTTACACCCCTAACAGATACGTTTTGAAAAAGCACGGCAGCCACCCGTTGAGTGTGCGTTCCCATCACATGCTAAACCGGAAGTCAATTTTGGTAAATGTAAATATAAAATTCAATATTTTAATCGGGAATTTTATTCTGGGTGAAATAAAAACATGAAAAAGCTAAACTATGTCTAATGGAATATTTTTGTGAAATGTGACCATGCACCTAATTATGAGCGCTCACAAATGTCAATGTTGTAATGTTGATTTGATTACTGGAGTGAATATATTTCATATTGTGTAACTGTTCCAGTTAACCAGGCAGAGTAGACCTGGTAGACCTGGTTGCTTATTTCTCTCAAATCTGGCAACAGAGTGGGCGCAGTGTCTAATAGTAGCAGTAAGCTAACGAGAGGCTACGTTCAGCTGGTGACTCGGGAGTCGGGACAGAGAAAACGTCAGGAGTTTGGAAGTATTATAAAATTGAAAGCGATGGCAGTGTAACAGCCAGGGCTCGAGCTTAAGGACGTCCCGGGGCCGAAAAAAATAGTGTCGGGGAGGATAAAAAATAATTTTGGGACGAATTTGGGACGAGAGTTAAAATAAAAATACCCTGCTAACTCTACTACAAACGGCGATGAAAATGAAACCGACTGCACGTTTCCGACTTTTCTTCATTTCAAGCGATAAAAACTCTCGATCTTCTCTCAAATTATTTATTTTTTTGGACGCCCTCGGCTCGAGTTTAGGGCGTTCCGAGCTGAATAAGAGCGTCAAATGACGGCAAGACGCCCCGCTGGCGGAAACGCTGCCGAACGGCTCCCCCTCTCTATGACGAACAAAGTAGTTAGTTTGAGAGCTAGCTAACTTGCCACATGGAACATTACAGTGTATGTTATTGACAAATTATTCGATTAATTTGGCACATTTGTGGATTATTACTGTTACAATTTTGGCATTTGGCAATCCTTCTGCTGCTATATCACAACAAGTATTCATGCACACAAGCTGATTATTTAACTGTAGATTATGACAGACCATTTCACATTTACTGACGAATCCCTTTTAATGAATTTTTCTAATCTTGACTGACAAGAATTGTTGGTATGAAATAGAAGCATTGCCTGGAGGGTTTGTTGTGGAGAGGATCATCCTGTTTATGCCATGGCGGCCTGCCAGTGATCATCACACAGTAAGTTCAGTCTGCTTACTGACAGTGTACAGCAGATTTATTATTATGTTATGAGTTTACCCTACAGGTAAACACCAAGTCCCAAGTGTGACGGTAATAAATTGTAGCGCAGGATTCTCAGAGAGTGTTTCTCAATCTCGAGTACGCTTGCTTTGTAGCACATGTCTTCCGAGCGTCTTGCTTCAGAAGCGAGGCAAGAATACTTCCTGGCATTCGGAAAACAAAGAGTGGAACAGGCTAGCAAGTGTGCAGGTGTGCTTCATATGAGAGGCCCCGCCTTACATTTTCCACCACAGATTTGGGGAAATTGGTCCGTGCGCAAAGCATTGTGGGGATTTTAAGACCGTGGAGTCTACACATGTGCAGCCTCGAAATTTCTCCAAACGAAGTACGCCGGGCTCGGTAGACTTCCAAGTATGCTGGACATTGGAACAGTACTTCCGCGGCACTCGATGACGTAGTATGCTTGAAATAGTGGCTCTGGAGCAGCTTTACTCGAGATTGAGAAACACCCATTATCAGAGCCTACAGGTGGATGCTAGGGTGGAGGCAGGGTTTATGAAATGCTATGAGCAGCAGCAGTGTATTCAAATGAGCTGTAGCAGGGAGTGATCTGACAGAACATACTGTATGTTTGTAAGCTGGTTATATTACATTACATTGCATTTAGCTGACGCTTTTATCCAAAGCGACTTACAATAAGTTATATGTTGCACGTGCACTGTTTCCAGGATTTCATTCATGAGTCCAGCTAGGCTAAGTTACCTAGCACCAACATTAGCAGGACTGAACCTGAAGCAGCAGTTTCTTTCAAATCCTCACTTTTTTTCACGTTGCTATGCAGTCCTGCATCGCCCCTCCCCCCATAACATATTGCCAGGCAATTCACTGGCAACCATTGATAATGACCTTGTGTAACATCTAAAAAAACAGCGTCCTTTTAGAGTGTTGATACAGATGATGATACAACACTAAATGCAAATATCTGAGTGTAGTTTAACAGCAACAAACAATATCTTTGGATCATGTTCTGCGCAATTTGAGAGCCAATAAATACACATCCATGCAATTTGGCTCAACCTTAATTCACTGAAGAGTGTTTAGATATTATTATTTACGTAAATTAAGAAATAATTATAAAGGCTAATGCTAGCAGGTAGGCTATATAGAATAACTTCAGGAAGCCTTATGACAACAGTCTCGCCTCCCTATGATCAGAAATCAGCTATTGCTGATATGTATAATATAATGACATCTATAGTTATGGTTATTGGTGTGGAAAGCCCTTTATAGTTCTATCTGCACTTGATGGCTTTTTCTCATCCGTCCACTATTCAATATAACTGTTCCTCTGAGCTTCTCTACATTTCTCAAAATCTCATCATGCTCCCTGACTTTTTGCTGTTCTCCTATGCTCTCTTCCTCTCTATTTGCTTTAGAAATACCTCACC
>NW_022989777.1:370457-444137 GCF_902827175.1 Gymnodraco acuticeps
ATAAAAGCCCGAGTCTTTAGGCCGGGTATAGAAACGAGAAATGTGGGCAAAGGACAAAGTGAATGAAACAAAGTTAATGAAACGTTGACGTCTCCTTTCATTAACTAAAAGTACACATTCAACGGTGTTTTGTTTAAATAACACTTTGCAGCATCTTCTTTGGCAAGCGATATTCTTTTTAGAGTCATCGACATATCCGTTTTGCTCATCTAGACTAGAGGAGGAGAGAGTGGGTGTTTCTCAATGTCGAGGACGCTTGCTTGGTAGCACATGTATTCCGAGTCACTTGCTTCAGAAGCGAGGCAAGAATCCTTCCTAGCCTCGGAAAACAAAGAATTGTGGAATAGGGTGTTTCTCAATGTCGAGTACGCTTGCTTGGTAGCAGTGACGTGCGGTGAGGTTCATGGCTGGTGAGGCACTGACTCTTTCAGGGTCAGATTTACAAATATTATATTTTGACCTTAATCGAAATATTCGGTTATTTTCAAAAGCTTTTTTAGTCTGATGCTTCGATTCATTTTAAACAGACCGTTCAACAAAAGTATACCCAAAATCTAAATATTGGATTGTTCTTTCTTAGTAAGATCCCATTTTCATTACAATTGTGGTCTTACCTTGACTTGAAGATTAAGTCCATGCTATCCTTCTGGACAACAATCTCCATTACATTTTTGTAAAAGTCCTCCTTATCTTCCTCTAGTTTCAAAAGTCTAGTTTGTTGTTCATGTCTACCGTCTCTGCGTAGAATAACAGTAGCAACAAGAACCTGTGGGCTCACGTGCGCCCCCTTCAGTGCGGCAGAGGTTATGGCTGCCTCCCCTGGTGCTTTTTTCATTGCCGTTGTATGATGAGACCAGCGAGCCTAAATATCATATATACGTGAAATAAGTTATTTAGAGACTATGGATAGCGAGGATAAATGTAATAAAGGGATCTACAAACATTACATTGGTGACATTCAGTGAGATGGTGCAGGCATGCGCTTAGGGCCCGCTTTCCAGCCAGTTTCTGTGGGGTGACGCATTCTGAGGTGAGGCAGATCTCATCTGTGCCTCACCTCACCACACAGTAACGGAGCGTCCACACAGCGTCCACACAGCCCAGCTCCAAGCGTTGGCGCTTGGAGCTGGGCGTATCTGAAGCTTGGGGATTTTTTGCGAGCAATGCGACCAACAACCAATCACATGAATCTCCCGCCTCCGA
Organism: Gymnodraco acuticeps; assembly: GCF_902827175.1. NCBI lineage: Eukaryota > Metazoa > Chordata > Actinopteri > Perciformes > Bathydraconidae > Gymnodraco > Gymnodraco acuticeps. The sequence continues at coordinate 371,661 of NW_022989777.1, forward strand.
CATACAAAGCAATAGCAATGTTAAAACGAAGTAAACTGGATATAAAATCCCCAAACAGGCGAAAACCTACCAGTTTCACCCACTGTCTCTGCCACCTCCCTCCATGCCTCGCTCCTCCGGTTTGTATCCCGGTAGATGAACAGAGACTGATCAAACAGCACCGGGTGATTCACTACCGCTATAATCAATTGTCCCTCCATTTTTTTGAATATGAGGAAATGACCTGCGTAGTCTCTCCCAGCATACACGCGGTTTGATTGGCTAGTGCTTGTACTGGCAGATTTGCATAAACGGGATTTCATTGGCTGACGCCTCCATCGAGGCGTCAAAAGTTGAACATTGCTCAACTTTTGAGCCAGCTACGCCAGCAACGCTCCACGTCGCTTCCCAAAATGCAGTTCGGCTAAAAGTGACGTCACCCCATTCAAAGTGAATGGGCAGAAGCTTTGGAAGCTTCAACGCACGCCGCTGTGTGGACGGGCTGTAACTGGCTTGAGCGCGCTCACAAAATAAGTGCCCGCGCTACATTAGTGCCCGCGCTCCAGCCAGTTACTATGGGCTTACGAGAGGCAGAGCTCGTCCCTGCCTCACTCCCATGTAGTTGTAGCGGAGCTCAGCCAATTTGCTGATTTTGACTATAAAAAGCGATTGGAATCAAACAGAAATCACACTTACAACACAGATCAGTGGAGACATTTTATTATTTTATTATTATTACTATTATTATTACAGGTGAGGCTCTGCCTCCCCTGCCTCCACTGACTGCACGTCGCTGCTTGGTAGCACATGTCTTCCGAGCATCTTGCTTCAGAAGCGAGGCAAGAATACTTCCTAGCCTCGGAAAACGAAGAATGGAACAGGCTAGCAAGTGCGCAGGTGTGCGTCATATGAGAGGCCCCGCCTTACATTTTCCACCACAGATTTGGGGAAATTGGTCCGTGCGCAAAGTATTGTGGGGATTTTAAGACCGCAGAGTCTACACATGCGCAGCCTCGAAATGTCTCCAAACGAAGTACGCCAGGCTCGGCAGAATTCCAAGTATGTTGGACATTGGAACAGTACTTTGGCGGCACTCGATGACGTAGTAGGCCTATGCTTGAAATAGTGGCTCTGGAGCAGCTTTACTCGAGATTGAGAAACACCCACAGGCAGGGGCGGACTGGTCATTGGGAACACCGAGAGTTTTCCCGGTGGGCCGGTACCGAAGTGGGCCGGTCGGACAATTCACTAGCACCCACCCCCCCCCCCCCCCCCATTGGACTCCTCTGTTTACTTCCTGAACATAGTGACATCACTTTGTAAAACTTGCGCTTCTATTGGCTAGCGCTCCAACACATTGTACTTGATTGGCTAAGGGGCGGAACATCACTAGGCGGTTGACCAATCACACCAGAGCCGGCCAGCTATACAATCAGAGCAGACTGGGCTCTGGTTTCAGACAGAGGGTGAAAAGAGGTGTTGCAGCACAGGCAGTATGAGAAAAATAAAGAGCTTTTTGTCAAAGCAGAGGCACTTAATACTAATATGAACCTGAAAATGAGCAGAATATGTCCTCTTTGAAGGGACAGTTCGACCGAGAAATGAAAATACATATTTTTACACAGTGGTGCAATTTAGATCTAGATTGTTTTGCTGTGATTTGCTGAATGTTATAGATATCTTTGAAGGTGTTTGCCTTCTTAGTACTCAGCTTAATGTGCTCAGAATGCTTAAAAAATTAAATGTGAAGAACTCAACAGCCATGTCTCTTTCCAGTAATCAACATCGAGTTATTCAAGATAATGTTCAGGAACAATTTTCATCAACGTGCAAAAGGAATCTACCAGAGGTGGAACCAAGTCATTGTTTTGCAAGTCCGAGTCAAGTCTCAAGTCTTTGCGCTCAAGTCCGAGCCAAGTCTCAAGTCTTTGCGCTCAAGTTCAAGTCAAGTCTCAAGTCAGGATGGGCAAGTTCAAGTCAAGTCCAAGTCCTAAACTTTGATAAAACGAGTCTTAAACAAGTCATTATGTGTTTTTCACCAAATGTAATGACATTGATCAACAGAATAATACTTAATAATCAAACCGCTCTTTATTAGTCACATTAATAATTTAGTAATCCATTTTCTCTCTGCTGGTAAAGTAACGTGTTTTTTTCTAATTTAAGAGGGATCGGTAAGGTAAGGCTACCGTGACGGTTTGATTCAGAAGGAGTTTAATGTATAAGACCCCTGATGTTAAGGTGACCAAAATGTTTATTTCCACTGTGTACAACATGTTATAAGGAACCCACAATCTATCTTTATGCAAGGGATAATGTGCAGCGAGGCGGTCTCTATGGGGAAGAGAACACCTGAATCTAGATCCCTCTGCAGGTGGTACTTTAACTATATTTTGATGATAATACTTTTCTACTTTTACTTGTAACATTTTGAATGCAGGCCTTTTTATTGTAACCGAGTATTCCTACACTCTGGTACTTTACTCAAGAACAAGATCTGAACTTCTCCCACCTCTGGCAATAAATCCTGAGTAGTTACCAAAAAGAAAACCTGCTCTGAAGGTTATTTTCATTTTAGAAATCCTGCACTCAGCTTTGCTTTCTCCAATATCATTGAAATGCAGCCAGATGCTGCTTATTTTTTCGGTTTTCGCTAATTTCTTGACTTTTTCCGACGCGCTTGAATTTAAATCCGACTCCTCGTCTCCCTGTGCCCCTTTCACACCAACGCGTTTTCAGCTCCGGCTCGGAGCTGGAGCCAGAAAAGTACAGTTTTTTCCTGTTCACACCGCAGAGGCGCCGCCTCTTAGCTCCGGAATCCGGTTCACTTCCAGCTCCAAAAAATTGTCGGTCTAGAGGCAAGAGCTTCGGAGCTAAGAGGCGGCGTCGTTTACGTCTCTCTTACGTCGAGGAGGGGGCAGGGGCAGATTCGTTGTTGAAGTAGATGCTGAAGACCACAAAGAAGTCTTGCATTTTGCATGTGATGTTTGTAAAGTTCCAAGTAAAGTCGTCCCTTGTAAAGTCGTCCCTTGTAAAGTCGTCCCTTGTAAAGTCGTCCCTTGTAAAGTCGTCCGATGCCTTCCATTTCGTTTCGTAAGAGGATAACCAAAGCGAACAGCGCTTCAATACAATCGGCCATTGTTGTTGCTGTCGATGTGAGGGATTTCCGCGTGGTTTGGATTTTATGAAGCAGGCACGTAAATGGTGGCGTCATGACGCAGCAGCGGCAGCTCTGGGCGGTGTGAACAGAGCGGGAGCAGAAAAGGGAAACCGGAGCTGAACCAGAAAAGCTCCCGCTCGGAGCTAGAAAGGGAAAAGCGCTGGTGTGAAAGCCGCATCTGTAGTTGGCCTGTACCACTATGCTGTCTTTGAAGCGTCTGCCCCCCACCCTTCTTTCACATAATGGTCCTAATGTGTCCTGTAGGGCTGTACCCGAATATTCGACTATCCGAATATTCGTTCGTTGGAGTACTATTCGGGTTTCAATTTCGTTATTGGGATATTCGTTTTGTTTGTTTTTTCCCCGTTTTTTTTTTCAAATGTAATTTATTGAAATCTCCAATATCAACGTAAGAGCTTGTTCGGGGGGTGCTAACACTTAACCATAAACGCTATCGTTTACTTTCTCCGTCTTTATATGTAGATATTACTTTTCTCCGTTAATCTCCGTCACGTTGTTTCCAAAGCAACAACAACTTCCTGTAAACAGCGCAACCTCTCCTTCAAAAATAAAAGCATGTCCATAAATAGGAAGCCAAGCCAAATTACACTTAAGACATATACAACTGCAACGAAAGTAACAAACACAATGCAATATCCTTTTCAATTTGAAAGAACACAAATTGGGTTAATAACTATAAAACAACAATACTGTAGAATAACAAAATGAATGCCGTGAATAAACCGAAATACACGTGTTGAATATTCGCCCCCCCCGCGCGGGCCGAATATTAGCTGCTGATTACTACCGAATATCCGGCGGAGCTCGAAAAATGGTACTCGGGACAGCCCTAGTGTCCTCGCATATGATTGGCAAATCAAGTCCCGAGTCATTGGTGTTCAAGTCTAAGTCGAGTCGCAAGTCTTTTGTGATTTTGTCAAGTCGAGTCCAAAGTCATCAAATTGGTGACTCGAGTCTGACTCGAGTCCAAGTCATGTGACTTGAGTCCACACCTCTGGAATCTACTCAAGGACGAGAGGCTTGTGACAGCTGTAATGTAAGCTAGCTGCTTTCTGCACAGTAATGGGGTCAACAGAAAATAGTTATAGGAATCAACATGGGCCCAACTGATTTGTTTCCTTCGGGGCCTACACTATCTGTTCGACATCTCAGAATATCTTCCATTCCTGCATTCTAGTTTCTGTCAGATCCTTCTCCCACCAGCAGTCTTGGTTCTCCCCCTCCCTTCTTTGCTCTCTCTTCTCTCTGAGCTCAGACCCATCTGTCCATCAAGATGGAGTTCCACGCTGTTGTGTCCTTTCTCCTACATCCTTGCTTGCTCAAAAATGTAGATCCACCAAAGCAAGTTGTATGTGATTGAAAAATGTACTTAGCCAATGTTATTCTGCTCCAATGAATGCAGGCATCCAAAATAATTTCCTATTGCTTCCAACCAACAAGTGTAGAGAGTAACGTTGGAACCATTAACAGATTTTTTTATTGATATATTTGAGTTACAGCATTATTTATTATTGGTTGTTTTTTTTAGAACTGTATGTTATCTTATCTTTAATAATTATGTTTAGATGCGGACACCCTATCGTGAATGAAGGACGCCAGCCTCCATCTGTTGTCGGGGGGGGCTTTAAACGGACAAGAGTATGGTGTGTTTGTGGGTCAGATGCTGGAACCAAATGACAAATCATGTTATTCTATAGTAGATCTCATTTGGCACGTTGTTTTAAGTATTTTTGGCACATTATTCAGCACATTGTTTCTGTCTCCTTATCTTTGATGATGCCTGATCACAAAATTGACATTTGGATTTGGATTCATCAATTTTTTCCCGAAAGTCAACCGGAGGTTATTGATTAATAAATAAAAAATGTTCAAGTGGAACCAAATAGCATCTCTGCATGCTTTCTGCGAATGTGTGTCTGACACCATCATGTGGCTTCAGAACGTTTAGAAGCCAGGATTAGCCACTTAATCGTCGGAAAAATATTGACAAACGTTGATACTTTAGAAAAGATAAAGGAAGGATGGACAGTTGGGTCTTTTGTGATTGCCTTGATTTCCATGTATGTACCACAAAGCTAGTGTAGAGGTGCTCAAGCCAACACCTTTCTCTGGTCCCTCTGATTGATTGACACCTGGTGCACTCTGATCTCCACGTCTGGACTCTCTCTGTGCACAGCTCAGTAATTGAGGGAATTAAAAGCCCTACCAGCAGTTTGTCCCTCTGTGCCTGCAGGGGGCATTCTTGTTCAGGACTTTATCGGGTTGTTCAGGAAGTCAACGAGTTGCTGTTCTGCACTTAAGCTGTCAATTTGCTTCAACCCCCGCACACCTTTCTGATGGCAGAATAGGGGAGGGCCATGTCTGTAACTCATGCGTTCCAGTTGTATTAGGAAGTGGAAGTCTCGAGCACCCAGTCAGACATTTCAACTGGAACGCACCCCAAGGTCGGACTTCCTGCTTGAAACTCGGAGATACCTCTCCATGCCCGAGATCAACATTGAAAATGGAATCTCCGCATTTGAACATTGAGAACACTTTGATAAAGTAACATGTTTAGCTCCTCTGTATAATGTGTGTCACACTAAATCAACTGTACATGTGGTACTGCTCATCTTCTATCTGTAGATATCATTCTGTGATGTTTGTATTCACAAAATAAATCAACCGGTATTGCTTACAATGGCTAACCCGAGGTGACTGCTACAGCTGTAAAAAAAAGGCGAGCAACTTTCCAGCAGGCGGCCATCTTCTGCCCACTTGTGCCACTGGAACGCTGTCAAATCGGATGTGATGTAACGCCCAGCTCCGACCGCCAATGTAAATTAAACGCAGCATTAATCCCAATCCTTCATCATGACGTCAATGTGTGGCTGTGCAGAGGTGTAAAAGAAGACAGGGTTTGATCTTCTCTTCCTCTGGACTTATCTGTCCCCTGTCACGTGGAAATTCAAGTTGAACACTAACATCTGACAGGAAAGTCTGTCTGAAAATGTATGTTTTTATTTTATCAATATAATTTCTCCCTGCTTACTATGATTGCCGGGTTTACGCTCAACCTTTCAGTGTTGCTGTTCAGAACAAATGCGCCTTTGAAAAGGTCAGACTACATGTATGTAATATTTGTTTTGGCCCCAAACCTTTACTGTCAATATTGCCCTTGAGAGGCGCTCCAAGCACATGTTTTTATATCGCTTTTTTTGAACATAATCATATACAGTGGGGCAAAAAAGTATTTAGTCAGCCACCAATTGTGCAAGTTCTCCCACTTAAAAAGATGAGAGAGGCCTGTAATTTTCATCCTCGGTACACTTCAAATATGAGAGACAGAATGGGGGGAAAGAATCCAGGAAATCACATTGTAGGATTTGTAATGAATTAATTGGTAAATTCCTCGGTAAAATAAGTATTTGGTCACCTACAAACAAACAAGATTTCTGGCTCTCACAGACCTGTAACTTCTTCTTTAAGAGCCTCCTCTGTCCTCCACTTGTTAACTGTATTAATGGCACCTGTTTGAAGTCGTTATCAGTATAAAAGACACCTGTCCACAACCTCAAACAGTCACACTCCAAACTCCACTATGGCCAAGACCAAAGAGCTGTCAAAGGACACCAGAAACAAAATTGTAGACCTGCACCAGGCTGGGAAGACTGAATCTGCAATAGGTAAGCAGCTTGGTGTGAAGAAATCAACTGTGGGAGTAATTATTAGAAAATGGAAGACATACAAGACCACTGATAATCTCCCTCGATCTGGGGCTCCACGCAAGATCTCACCCCGTGGGGTCAAAATGATCACAAGAACGGTGAGCAAAAATCCCAGAACCACACGGGGGGACCTAGTCAATGACCTGCAGAGAGCTGGGACCAAAGTAACAAAGGCTACCATCAGTAACACACCACGCCGCCAGGGACTCAAATTCTGCAATGCCAGACGTGTCCCCCTGCTTAAGCCAGTACATGTCTAGGCCCGTCTGAAGTTTGCTAGAGAGCATTTAGATGATCCAGAAGAGGATTGGGAGAATGTCATATGGTCAGATGAAACCAAAATAGAACTTTTTGGTAAAAACTCAACTAGACGTGTTTGGAGGAGAAAGAATGCTGAGTTGCATCCAAAGAACACCATACCTACTGTGAAACATGGGGGTGGAAACATCATGCTTTGGGGCTGTTTTCCTGCAAAGGGACCAGGACGACTGATCTGTGTAAAGGAAAGAATGAATGGGGCCATGTATCGTGAGATTTTGAGTGACAACCTCCTTCCATCAGCAAGGGCATTGAAGATGAAACGTGGCTGGGTCTTTCAGCATGACAATGATCCCAAACACACCGCCCGGGCAATGAAGGAGTGGCTTCGTAAGAAGCATTTCAAGGTCCTGGAGTGGCCTAGCCAGTCTCCAGATCTCAACCCCATAGAAAATCTTTGGAGGGAGTTGAAAGTCCGTGTTGCCCAGCGACAGCCCCAAAACATCACTGCTCTAGAGGAGATCTGCATGGAGGAATGGGCCAAAATACCAGCAACAGTGTGTGAAAACCTTGTGAAGACTTACAGAAAACGTTTGACCTCTGTCATTGCCAACAAAGGGTATATAACAAAGTATTGAGATGAACTTTTGTTATTGACCATATACTTATTTTCCACCATAATGTGCAATGTGATTTCCTGGATTATTTCCCCCCATTCTGTCTCTCATAGTTGAAGTGTACCTAGGATGAAAATTACAGGCCTCTCTCATCTTTTTAAGTGGGAGAACTTGCACAATTGGTGGCTGACTAAATACTTTTTTGCCCCAATGTATATTCATAGACAAAGCTGATTTTTCTTTCGACAAGCTTCATAGCAAAAATGCTTTTTTCCGATGAAACAATGAGACATATTGTGTGTGTTTGAGAAACAGACACCACTAAATAACCAAAGCACAATGCATGTTGTTCTCGCCTGTCCAGATGATCTTCATCGACAGAACAACACATGTCCATTATCGGGAAATAAATACACAGAAGCATATAAACAAAGAGAATCTCTCCCACCACCCACCCTCTCTCTCTCTCTCTCTTCACCCACCCAACCCACCCTCTCTCTTCTCTCTCTCTCTATCCTCCTCTCTCCTTCTCTCTCTCTCTCTCTCTCTCTCTCTCTCTCTCTCTCTCTCTCTCACACACAAACACACACACACACACACACACAATCATGCAGCACACTTCAACAGATGCTCACACATGCATATCAAATATGAAATTCCACTCACACACATAAAGTACCTGCAGACAAACACATAATTATACCCTATACAGGAGTAACACACCTACACATGTACACTCAGATGTATAGGATCCAAACACACACACACATTTTGGAAACATATCCTTGCAAACACAAGTATGCACACACACACACACACACACACACACACACACACACACACACACACTGCTGAGTTTTTCATCACAAAAAAGCATTTTCTCTTTTTCTGCATTCTCAAACAGTCTTTCCCACACACATACACACACACACACACACACGCCACAATCCAGCCCACACGTACTTAGTGAACATACATACAGTGGGCGTTCCACCCATCCCCCACATACACACATACATATATGCACCCCTCCCCTCTGAAAAAGACATAATTCACTTGCACATTCTCCTCCCCCACACACTTTTCCTCTCCATAAAACTACACACACACACATGGCATACGCACACTAAACCACATGCACATATGCACTAAAGCAATCACACACACATATACACTTAAATACCCTACATACACTGAAATTCTCCACACACACACACACACACACACACACACACACACACACACACACACACACACACACACACACACATACAAATAGATGCATGCACACAACTGCAAACACATACACACCATGCTGCACCATATGCATGTCAACATGCATTATCATACATATATATGTATTTAAAACACATGCACAGCAAACAGACAGACAGACACACACACACACACACACACACACACACACACAGACCCCCCCCACACACACACACACTCACACTCTCTCTCTCTCTTTCCCTCTTTATCTCTATTCCTCTCTCTACCTCGTACAGTTCTCAGATTGCCATGCATGAGCCTCCCCAGTATCTGATGGGGTGCAATTGTAATGTACTGTAGCATTTGAATGATGTGTGTCTCTGCATGTTGGGGATTACATTATAGATTCATAGCCCAGAAATGCACTCCTGCTAACAGCAGCCAGCCCTTTAGGTATTATAGCTTCCAGGGGCTGAACACAGGAGGAACAGCAGCTAAAATGAGTTTATTAAGCAAAATGCTGGCTAGAAAAACACAAGTATTATAAACTATTGTACATTTTCTATGTTGTCTTTTTGTGACAACATTGCATATCGCAGGTTTTCCTTTTGTTCAATCTGTAGTCACATTTTCTGCTAGAATTATCTTCACACCATCATTAACACAACTCAATTGTTTAAAAAGGGTATGCAGTAAATGAACATGTTTGGAAAATGCTTAAATTATTCTCACATACAAGCTGACATATGACCAACATTATGAATCTTTCTTATCTCTCTCACAAATGATTTCACACAACATTGCAGCAATTAAAACCTAACCTACAACATACAGTGAACCCTACTGCATTGGTGCAGATGAAGTCATTGAAATCATTGAAACATTAATAAAAAGCACTTTGACTTTGTGTAAAAAAAGCTTGGTTGAATGGAAGACACAGTGAGGTGAAATATTACATTGACTTACACGTACAATAGAAAGGGACTTTTTGGTTTGGATTTGTTAACAGAACACAGAAAGGCAAGGAAATAAAAATAATGCTATGTACTGTGTGGTGCAGTGAAGTATGAGTAAAGGTTTAGACATGTTATGGAAATGACGGTGAAGCACTAAAACAGATAACTGTTAGAGAGGCCAGCACCACGTTCAGCTCATCAGAAAACCAACCACCACATCCCACACGAGCTTCTACAGATCTATATACTGTAGATATATCAGAGGTTATATCATTAATGATGGGTTTGTTCTGTTTTAGAGTTTCTGTAAGCGCAAGAGCAGGGCCCTGGAGCATTGTCCATGTAGTATTGTTTGCAGACATCATAATGTTGTCAATGAAACTGGCTGCCAGTCAAAATCTATGGAACAAATTTGTTCTTAACTTTAAACTGAGAGATTGGGATTGAGTCCTTGTCTGGGATGTATTATAAGTCAGTTCTCCAGCACTCCATCTTTCAGTTGAACTTATCACAGGTTAAAAAAAGCTGATAATCACAGGAAATATTAAAAGTATAAAACAAGAGAACATTAGCCGGTGTTGGAGCTATACATTGATTTGTTTTTATTTAATAGTTAAACATTTATTTTGTTGCTGTTTTTATTATTATTTAGTGTGATTATTTAAGTTAATTAAAGTAGTAATATAGTTAATAGTAATAGTTTCAGAGCCAGCAGGTGTAGCTGGAATTCCTGGTGAGCTGCTCCCCCTGTGTATCCACTGTGTGTCCAGTATCACCTGCCACACCATCCCCCTTCATTACCATTCTCTACCTGTCCACCACACTCCCTCTAACTTTCAAACTCCCCCATATTCCCCATCCCTCTCTCCCATTATTTCCTGTCCTCTCTCTCCTGCTGATCTCGAATAAATGCATATGATGAACTGAAACTGTTCAAAACTAGAATAAATCAACATCATTTTGACCCTGTTCAAGAGGACAAGCAGCAATCTCCTCCTTTTTAGGGCCAGTTTGATGATTTGGATTAAAAGATTCAAAGGCTTTATCATCATATGCACACAGCTACAGTGTAGATACACATCTGAAGTCCCAGGCTCTTCGAACAATTAACATAAATATATATAATACATAAAACAATCGAGCAAAGAAAAAGTGCAAGAAAAAACAGAGTATAAATAAAATAGCAATGCGGGAGAAGTTAACTATACAAGTAAAATAGAAAAAAGACTATAATCTCCTGAAACGAAAAATGGTTGAGATTTAGTTAGCTTAGTATGTAGTATGTATCGGGAACAGAACCTCTTCCGGGGGTCCAGCATGCTGCGAACACCAACAGTGATGTTCCTCTGGGCTGTGTGTCTTGTTCTGAATCTCAATTATCAATATGTTTCTGTAAAGACATTCACGTTCATACAGGCTCTTGTTTCTGCTCTCAGCTGATGAAGGTGCTGTCACGACCTGATCAGATCAGCTGGGGCCCCTGGGGGGTCCAGCAGCTGTGATCTGAACACAGTGCAGCCATGACCCCCCCCCCCCCCCCCCATATAGCTGCATGTCAGGGCCAGACTGGGACAATAAGTAAGGCCGGGAATTATACACCCAGCCAGGCCACTACCAGTTTTTGTGCCATTTTTGGGGATTTATTTGGGAATATTTACAGTGTTGCTGCCCATAGTGATAGCCCTCTAGTTTAAATCTACTACCCAATAATAAACATATGGACAGGGGTTATTATTTTAAAAAATGTGCAAATGTATTTGGGAACGTTCTCTAAAAACATTCTTAAAATTTTGGTGATAACTTTCTTCAGATGTTTTTGATAACCTTCTAAAGATGTTTTTGATAACCTTCCAGTGGTGGCCGGCCCATAGGGGCGCTAGGGGCCGCCCCCCCTCTTCCCACATGTTTGATTGTCATTAAAAAGGCTATCTGTAAACTATGCCGCTGAAACTAAATTTCAGCCAATCAGCGTCGTCAGTTCCTCAAATGACTGACTACATTTGAACGCATCCCTCTGACCAGCTCTCATAGTATGCCTCTCGTCCAATGAAATGACTTGGTCGCTCTATGACGCGTTGAACCCAATGTGAGGAAATTACTCTGAATGCTGCGACGCAGCACCTGAGATTACTTCCAATAAATCGTTCACGTTCTCAATTTGTTACGTTTAACGTTATATTCGTTCGGTACACTTCGGTACGGGTACGTATACCGTTACACCCCTAGTAGAAACTATGTCCAGGACAAGGTATTTGGAAGTTTTGGAAGATTCATAGCTAACCTGGGAGCGCCTTGGGAACCCCCAGTCAGAGCTGGTTGATGTGGCCAGGGAAAGGAACGTTTGGGGCTCTCTGCTGGAACTGCTACCCCCGCGACCCGACCACGGATAAGCGGGAGAAGATGGATGGATGGATGGATAAATAAATGTAGGAATAAAAACATGAATAAATAAATAAATGAATAAATACAGGAATAAATAGTGTAGAGTGTTTTCAGGTAGATTCAGTGTGTGGGCTGTGGCTCAGCTGGAACGCAGTTGACTCACAACTGCAGGGTCCCTGGTTCAACGACTCGTCAATATGGTTTTTTTTTTTTTTAATAAAGCTACAGCTAAATTAGATAATGCAGTTAATAAATGTTGATTGGAGATTGCTCCAGGGACGGGCAGTGACAGTCGGTCCGTTCTTCTATATGTCTGTCGGTCTCAAATCTAAAGGGTGCGATAACGATGTGTATCCAATATGCATAAACAGCGGACACTGTTTACTGTACATGTATACGCAGCCCTCACAAACCACACACGGCCAGATAGCTTATCCAACAGTTAGAACCTACATACGAGACACAACCTTTATAGTAAGAAAAAGTGTGATTATTTTCTGATATTTTACAAATATGATATTATGAATACTGTGGGCCTACATACTTTAGTGTGATTATAAGTGCATGTGAGTGAATATTGTCATGCAAATTCGTTTTTATATGTCCTATTCATTGTCTCAATGCGCTCATACATCTTAAGAAAGTTTGTCCGGTGCCTTGCTCAAGGGCACCACGGCAGGGCAGGAGGTGAACTGGGACCTCTCCAAGTAGAAGTCCACACTCCATATTTAGGGCTGGTCGGGGACTTGAACCGGCGACCCAGTCCAAGCCCCTACTGACTGAGCCACTGCTGGACAGGAACAGGAAGGTGTTATAAAAAAGGAACGTTTTATAAAAAAAGAATAACCTGCTGAAAACATTTTCTGAATGTTGCTTTGAAAATGTTCTTAATTTGTTATCCTGTAACATTGAGGGAACGTTTTATAAAGAACATCTTTAATGTGTTACCCAACAACGTCCACAACATATCCTTAGAATGTTGCAGGCAAAATGTTCTACCTTTGTTAACATATCACATTAAAGGAACATTTTATAAAAAAACTTTCTGTCATCTCAGGCCTCAATAACATCCTCAAAACATCCTCTGAATGTTGCAGTTAAAATGTTATGTCTTAGTTAACCTTAAACCTTATAGTGTGGCGAAGTCACGCCCATCTACTTCCGGTCCATGGGACCTTATTTCGGAAAAATAATGTATTGAAGTCAATGGAGAGAGAAAACGTATCTTTCGATCCCGTTTGAATTGTGCCATGAATTACACATATGATGTTTGTCAATCTTAAAAAATCATTTCCATGTCAAAAAAGTCACAGTTTGTCGTAAAACTGTTGAAAAATATGCAACTAGAAAGACTACAAATTCCAGAGTCGCGTAAGTGATGTCACAATTGTTTTCCTCCACTAAGAGATAGCTAAGATCAGCGCCATATAGATATAATCTATCTATATGGCGCTGGCTAAGATAAGATAACTTTAACAAGATGCCTGTGTGCTTAGTACCAGGTTGTTATCATACCAGCAATGGGTCTTGCTTGTTCTTTCGCTTCCCGTCTGATGAAAGGACCAGGCTGGATCAAGCTAGCTACCTAGCTAGTAGTTAGCACGTTAGTTAGCATTACAGCCTTAATAATAATTCCTTACATTTATTATAGCGCTTTTCCAGATGCTCAAAGCGCTTTACAAATACACATTACACATATCATACATGCAATGGTCATGTACTGTAGCCTTGTAATTTTATTAGCCTTAACATGACATTAAGTAACCCAAAATGTTAAACAGTAAGAGTAGTAGGTCACTCCACAGAAACTGCTCTCATTGCTGTCACGGAGGAACTGCACACTGCCAAAACTGCATCCCTCTCCTCTGTCATCATCCTGTTGGACCTGTCTGCTGCATTCGACACGGTGAACCATCAGATCCTCCTTCGCACTCTCCAAAAACTTGGAGTTTCTGGCTCTGCACTTTCCCTCCTCACCTCATACCTGAAAGACCGTACCTACAGGGTGACTTGGAGAGGGTCTGAGTCCGACCCTTGTCAATTAACTACGGGGGTCCCTCAGGGCTCTGTTCTTGGTCCCCTCCTCTTCTCCTTGTACACAAACTCGCTCGGATCAGTCATTAGCCCGCATGGTTTTTCTTACCACTGCTACGCTGACGACACCCAATTAATTCTGTCCTTTCCCCGCTCAGAGACCCAGGTCGTCGCACGCATCTCTGCTTGTCTAGCTGACATCTCTCAGTGGATGTCTGCTCACCACCTCAAGCTCAACCTTGACAAGACTGAACTGCTTTTCCTTCCGGGAAAAGATTGTCCAACTCTTGACCTGACAATCAACATCGGCACCTCAGTTGTTTCCCCGACTCAGACTGCAAGGAATCTGGGTGTGACCCTAGATAACAACCTGTCCTTCACTGCAAACATCGCTGCTACAACCCGCTGCTGCAGATACACGCTTTACAACATCAGGAAGATACGTCCCCCAGCTGACTCAGAAAGCGACTCAGGTTCTGGTCCAGGCTCTCGTCATCTCACGCCTAGACTACTGCAACTCCCTCCTGGCTGGTCTACCTGCATGTGCCATCCGACCTCTGCAGCTCATCCAGAATGCAGCGGCTCGCCTGGTTTTCAACCTTCCTAAATTCTCCCACACCACTCCGCTCCTCCGCTCCCTTCACTGGCTTCCGGTAACTGCTAGAATTCCATCTTCAAGACCACTGGTACTTGCTTACCGTGCTGCGAATGGATCTGGCCCTTCCTACATCCAGGACATGGTTAAACCGTACACCCCAGCGCGTGCACTACGCTCTGCATCAGCCAAACGACTCGTTGCGCCCTCGCTGCGAGGGGGACCCAAGTTCCCATCGGCGAAAACACGTGGGTTTGCTATCCTGGCTCCAAGATGGTGGAATGAGCTCCCCATTGACATCAGGACGGCAGATAGCTTGCACATCTTCCGGCGCAAACTGAAAACTCATCTCTTTCGACTCCACTTCGAGCGTTAGAACGATTAACGAAGCACTTTTATACCAATAAAGGACTGGATTACCTAAAGGCAGTTGAGTAGCACTTGAAATGTTTGGCTCTATGAAACCTGATATACTTATATGATTCTGTTTTCTTCAAGGTTGTGTCTTCCTGGTCGAATGTACTTATTGTAAGTCGCTTTGGACAAAAGCGTCAGCTAAATGCAATGTAATGTAGTAGTCATATTTCGTGAACCCTTTGAAGAAGCAAAAAAAACAAAAACAGATCCAAAGCGTCTCCTGACATATTTTCTGAATCATCTTTAAAACAGCCAAGAACTACAGTACCGCTGTCACAGAGGCTGACAGGAAATCGCTGTGACCGTCTCCTAAGAGCCTGACAGAGACGGTGTGATTGAAAGACAAGCTACACAAATATAACTTCACATTCTGCTTTAATGCTATTACTTCATGTTTTATTTAGGAGAATTTCCTTTGATGGCACCATCTTTGTTACAACAGTTTCTGGGTGCCCTGGTTGACATAATGGATTATATTGAACTATACTGAACAAAAACACTTTTGTTTTGCTCCCATTTTTCATGAGATGAACTCAAAGATCTAAAACATTTTCTATATACACAAAATAACCATTTCTCTCAAATATTGTTCACAAATCTAAAAAATTCTGTGATAGTGAGCACTTCTCCTTTGCCGAGATAATCCATCCCACCTCACAGGTGTGGCATATCAAGATGCTGATTAGACAGCATGATTATTGCACAGGTGTGCCTTAGGCTGCCCACAATAAAAGGCCACTCTGAAACGTGCAGTTTTGCTTTATTGGGGGGGTCCGAAAACCAGTCAGTATCTGGTGTGACCACCATTTGCCTCACGCAGTGCAACACATCTCCTTCGCATAGAGTTGATCAGGTTGTTGATTGTGGCCTGTGGAATGTTGGTCCACTCCTCTTCAATGGCTGTGCCAAGTTGCTGGATATTGGCAGGAACTGGAACACGCTGTCGTATACGCCGATCCAGAGCATCCCAAACATGCTCAATGGGTGACATGTCCGGTGAGTATGCTGGCCATGCAAGAACTGGGATGTTTTCAACCTCCAGGAATTGTGTACAGAACCTTGCAACATGGGGCCGTGCATTATCATGCTGCAACATGAGGTGATGGTCGTGGATGAATGGCACAACAATGGGCCTCAGGATCTCGTCACGGTATCTCTGTGCATTCACAATGCCATCAATAAAATGCACCTGTGTTCGTCGTCCATAACATACGCCTGCCCATACCATAACCCCACCACCACCATGGGCCACTCGATTCACAACATTGACATCAGAAAACCGCTCACCCACACGACGCCACACACGCTGTCTGCCATCTGCCCTGAACAGTGAAAACCGGGATTCATCCGTGAAAGAGAACACCTCTCCAACATGCCAGACGCCATCGAATGTGAGCATTTGCCCACTCAAGTCGGTTACGACGACGAACCGGAGTCAGGTCGAGACCCCGATGAGGACGACGAGCATGCAGATGAGCTTCCCTGAGACGGTTTCTGACAGTTTGTGCAGAAATTATTTGGTTATGCAAACCGATTGTTGCAGCAGCTGTCCGAGTGGCTGGTCTCAGACGATCTTGGAGGTGAACATGCTGGATGTGGAGGTCCTGGGCTGGTGTGGTTACACGTGGTCTGCGGTTGTGAGGCCGGTTGGATGTACTGCCAAATTCTCTGAAACGCCTTTGGAGACGGCTTATGGTAGAGAAATGAACATGCAATTCACGGGCAACAGCTCTGGTGGACATTCCTGCTGTCAGCATGCCAATTGCACGCTCCCTCAAAACTTGCGACATCTGTGGCATTGTGCTATGTGATAAAACTGAACATTTTAGAGTGGCCTTTTATTGTGGCCAGCCTAAGGCACACCTGTGCAATAATCATGCTGTCTAATCAGCATCTTGATATGCCACACCTGTGAGGTGGGATGGATTATCTCGGCAAAGGAGAAGTGCTCACTATCACAGATTTTTTCAGATTTGTGAACAATATTTGAGAGAAATGGTTATTTTGTGTATATAGAAAATGTTTTAGATCTTTGAGTTCATCTCATGAAAAATGGGAGCAAAAACAAAAGTGTTGCATTTATATTTTTGTTCAGTGTAATACAGAAAGGGAATTTCTGAATGCATGTGAGGATCATGAAATATACAGCTTTTTTATTGTTGTGTTGGTGATGCATCTTATGATTGCTGTTGACAGTGTTATTAGGTATTAGTGTACTGAGTGACAAAGTGTTGGTACATGAGTGAATTTGAGATGTTTTATGTGTTTATGATTACCTGTGATGAGCTGTGTTGGTAAAAACTCAAAAGGCTACAGAGAAATGTGTTACTATTTAAATCTGTGTGATCGCCACACATAGCAGGACTTCATAAGAAATCGACGGACAGTGAGCCATGAAAATGAAAGACAAAGTAGGTGTGTGTGTGTGTGTATCTGTGTGAGAGAGAGAGAAAGTTAAGTAGAGGAAGAGATAGTGTTGCTGGCATCCTGTCACATTGACAACAATGTGAAGATGAGGGTTACTCCGTCTTGACAGGTTGCTCTTCACCCCCCCCCCCCAACACACAAATACATACATATACGCACACACTCACAGGCACACATTAAAGTGCACCTATCATGCTATTTTAAAGGCATATATTATGGGTCTCAGATATATAAAAATATATAAACACATGTCTATGATGTGTTTTGCTCAAAATACAAACAGATAATGCATTTTAGACATCCCTTATATCCCTCTATCTAAAAAGAGGAGGCGGAGCTAATGCCTGATCAGAACTCGACCGGAGATAAAGTACATTTCTGCTGTGATAAAACGCCATCCTGTTCTAAACCACAGCAAGGATTATTTCTGAAACAGTATGGAGCTTTTTCTCTTGCGGGTTTATCACAAGGTGAGTTCCTTTTTTTATTTCCTGCTTTTTAAACACATGTGCTCTACAGCACAGGTTAGCTCTGAGTGTTAGCGAGGCTTGCTGATGTAAACAAAGACGAGATTACATCCAAAACACGTCAGGCATTGTTTCTGATAGCAATTTCCTGTGGGTCCACCATCCAAAATTACGTCATATCGGCAGCAAATCTGTATCCGCTCGTCCATCCATCCATCCATCCATCTTCTCCCGCTTATCCGTGGTCGGGTCGCGGGGGTAGCAGTTCCAGCAGAGAGCCCCAAACTTTCTTTTCCCTGGCGACATCAACCAGCTCTGACTGGGGGATCCCAAGGCGCTCCCAGGCCAGCGAAGAGATATAATCCCTCCACCTGGTCCTAGGTCTACCCCTTGGTCTCTTCCCAGCTGGACGTGCCTGGAACACCTCCCTAGGGAGGCGCCCAGGTGGCATCCTAACTAGGTGCCCGAACCACCTCAACTGGCTCCTTTCGACGCGAAGGAGGAGCGGCTCAACTCCGAGTCCCTCCCTGATGACCGAACTTCTCACCTTATCCCTAAGGGAGACACCAGCCACCCTGCGGAGAAAAACCCATCTCGGCCGCTTGTATCCGCGATCTCGTTCTTTCGGTCATGACCCATCCTTCATGACCATAGGTGAGGGTAGGAACGAAAATGGCCCGGAAGACCGAGAGCTTTGCCTTCTGGCTCAGCTCCCTTTTCGTCACAACGGTGCGGTAAAGCGACTGCAGTACCGCTCCCGCTGCTCCGATTCTCCGGCCCATCTCACGCTCCATTGTTCCCTCACTCGAGAACAAGACCCCGAGATACTTGAACTCCTTCACTTGGGGTAAGGACTCATTCCCTACCTGGAGTGGACAGTCCATCGGTTTCCTGCTGAGAACCATGGCCTCAGATTTGGAGGTGCTGATCCTCATCCCAGCCGCTTCACACTCGGTTGCGAACCGATCCAGTGAGTGCTGAAGGTCGCAGACCGATGAAGCCATTAGAACCACATCATCTGCAAAAAGCAGTGGTGCAATCCTTAGTCCACCGAACTGCAGACCCCCTCCCCCATGACTACGCCTCGAAATCCGATCCATGTATATTACAAACAGGATTGGTGACAAAGCGCAGCCCTGGCGGAGGCCAACCCTCACCGGAAATGGGTCCGACTTACTGCCGAGGACCCGGACACAGCTCTCGCTTTGGGAGTACAGAGATTGGATGGCCCTGAGTAGAGACCCCCTCACGCCATACTCCCGCAGCACCTCCCACAGTACCTCCCTGGGAACTCGGTCATACGCCTTCTCCAAGTCTACAAAACACATGTAGACCGGATAAGCGTACTCCCAGGCCCCCTCCAGGATCCTTGCGAGAGTAAAAAGCTGATCCGTCGTTCCACGACCAGGACGGAATCCGCATTGTTCCTCCTCAATCTGAGGTTCGACAATCGGCCTGACCCTCCTTTCGAGTACCTTAGAGTAAACTTTCCCGGGGAGGCTGAGTAGTGTGATGCCTCTGTAATTGGCACACACCCTCTGATCCCCCTTTTTAAATAGGGGAACCACCACCCCGGTCTGCCACTCCTTCGGTACTGTTTCCGACTTCCACGCAACGTTGATGAGACGTGTCAACCATGACAGTCCCTCAACACCCAGAGCCTTCAGCATTTCCGGGCGGATCTCATCCACCCCCGGGGCTTTGCCACTGTGGAGTTGTTTGACGACCTCAGTGACCTCCCCCCGGGAGATTGGTGTTGATCCCCCGTCATACTCCAGCTCTGCCTCTAACATAGAGGGCGGAGTTGTCGGGTTCAGGAGTTCCTCAAAGTGTTCCTTCCAACGCCCTAACACTCCATCAGTTGAGGTCAACAACGTCCCATCCTTACTGTACACAGCTTGGATGGTTCCCTGCTTCCCCCTCCTGAGGTGTCGGACAGTTTTCCAGAACAACTTTGGTGCCGCCCGAAAGTCCTTCTCCATGTCTTCTCCGAACTTCTCCCACACCCGCTGCTTTGCCTCGGCCACGGATGAGGCTGCTGCCCTTCGGGCCTGTCGGTACCTTGCAACTGCCTCGGGAGTCCCCCGGGATAACAAATCCCTGAAGGCCTCCTTCTTCAGTCGGACGGCTTCCCTGACCACCGGTGTCCACCAGGAGGTTCGAGGGTTACCGCCCCTTGAGGCACCTAGGACCTTGAGACCACAGCTCCCCGCCGCGGCTTCGGCAATAGAGGCTTTGAACACCGACCACTCTGGTTCAATGTCCCCAACCTCCACAGGAATGCCCGAAAAGCTCCGCCGGAGGTGTGAGTTGAAGGCCTCCTGAACTTGGGCCTCCTCCAGACGTTCCCAGTTCACCCGAACTACACGTTTGGGCTTACCAGGTCTATCCAGAGGCTTCCCCCGCCACTCGACCCAACTCACCACCAGATGGTGATCAGTTGACAACTCCGCCCCTCTCTTTACCCGAGTGTCCAAAACATACGGCCTCAGGTCCGATGATACGATAACGAAATCGATCATGGACCTTCTGCCTAGGGTGCTCTGGTACCACGTACACTTATGAGCATCCTTATGTTCGAACATGGTGTTTGTTATGGCCAATCCATGACTAGCACAGAAGTCCAGTAACAAACCACCACTCCGGTTCAGATCAGGGGGGCCGTTCCTCCCAATCACGCCCCTCCAAGTGTCTCCATCATTGCCCACATGTGCGTTGAAGTCTCCCAGCAAGATTAAAGAGTCCCCTTCAGGAGCCCCATACAGGACTCTTTCCAGGGTCTCCAAGAAGGCCGTATACTCTGAACTGCTGTTGGGTGCATAAGCACACACAACAGTCAGAGTTTTCCCCCCCATAACCCGCAGGCGTAGGGAGGCGACCCTCTCGTCCACTGGGGTAAACTCCAACAACGAAGCACCTAACCGGGGACTTGTGAGTATCCCCACACCCGCCCGGCGCCTCACACCTTGAGCAACTCCGGACGTATCCGCTCGTTGAACCCCCATTTTTTAAAGATTTGGTTACGGAGGAAAAGCGAAACGGTTTTATCTTCTGAAGCTGTGTGAGTTCCACGACACACCGGGGACACATATTTATGTATAAAAGACATACAAAAGTGCATTTTGCATGATACAGATGTAGCACCTAATTTCAGACTCCAGCCTACAGCTTCCTGCCTACGACCTGCCTAAGACCAGTATCGAGGAATGTTAAAGGTGACATGTCATGCTTTTCCGGTTATTACCCGTCCCCTTGTGTGTTATGAAGGTTTTTATGCATGTAAACGGTGTGCAGAGTAAAAACCCTCAAAGTACACCCTGTAGGGAGTAAAACTCTAAAACAGAAAATACCTCCCCAAAACGCCTCGTTGGAGATACGTCACTGTCCATTTGATTCTTCCGGGTACATCATGATGTCATGTCGTCCCCGGAACGAAATAGACCAATCCGTGGAGCCATTACGTTACGTCCGCGGAGCCGTTACGTTAAGCCCCCGCTGATTGGTCCAAATTGACCAATCCACGGACTTCCTCACACACTCAGTGCAGGCAGCTCTGCTGATCTCTCCTCCCTGGCTGCAGGCTGATAACAGACAGTTGGGATCGCGGTGAAATTCTCTCTGCAGACCCATTCTCTCTGCAGACCCGTTCTCACAGCGTTTATCAACCTTTTTCTTACTCAATATCAAGCCACACTTATTGTTTTTACTTCGGCTGTGACTTTGTGTGTGCTCAGGGTGAGTTTCGCTGTGTTTTGCTCTGTATCGCTAAACAAGGAAATCACACCTCCACGGAGCTCAGCGCGATTCACAACGTCCCGACTGGTCCCGACCAATCGGAGCACACTGACTGGGCTCACAGGGAGGGGGGGGCAAGAGCTGCAACGAGCCGTTTAGTGGAGAGAGTGAATACTGCTGAATACACATACAGAGATGCTGTATGCGAAACCAATGTGAGTTTGGAAAATTGCACAGTATAAATCTATTCTAGTAGACCTCAACAATGGAATTATGATCAGTGGAAATGGCCATGACATGGGACCTTTAAGCCCTCCCACTATTTTCCAAGAGGGCGTTGCCAGATTTTCAATTTCAGGTTTTAACCAGGAGATGGCGCTTCATTCACAAATACAGAAAGACAAGTTTCATGGACTTGCAGTTGTGTTTTGAAGAGCATTTGAACACATCAATATTTTAGATCAACTAAAGTATATCTAATATTGTAATTCAATAATAAATAGTCTTTATATATTAAATAATCATAATAATAATGTAAATGTTTACATTACACTTCTTTATTTGTTATGCTCATACTTTTACCTTTACAATCGTTTGCTTTAATATGCAGTATATTTTTTGTATATTTTTGTGTTTGCTTCCTCCTGCTCCCTTTCGGACACATACTGTATGATTTATTATTATTATTAATATGAAGATATTATTAAGATAAGATAAGATGTTACTTTATTGATTGAACATTTTAGTTTGTGTGCTGTCCCACGGTAATTCAGAAGGCTCACAGGTCACATTCCGACCATTATTTAAAACAATAGGTCACTGATTCTTGAAACTTTGCCAAAAACATGTCCCACTAAGAAAAGTGCTAATTCTGTTGGAAATGAATAACATTTTCATGAATAAAAAGAATCAAGGTTATAATCAGAGGGTCTTCTGCACAAATGTATGGTTCTTTCATAGTTTTAGTTTTATTTTTTATTAATTTAATGATTATATGCTGGCCCATTGCCTACAAAATCAGTTGTCCTCGGATAGGAGATAATCATTTCAACTTGATTAAAAAAACAAAAAGTAATAATTTAATAGAATAATATTCTTACCAAATGAAAGAGTACATTGTAATATGTATTAAAAACTACAAACAGTGAATTTTGAACAATATTTACCATTATTTTGTGGTTGCTCAAAATGCGTCCCACATATTCGTCACCACCGTCAGATATTTATAAAAAGCAATAAAATCAGGCAACTACAAGGTCAGCTACATTCCTTAGGACCCCCTTTCCAAACCTTCAGCTTTACTGCATGCTTCAAGATCACTCAAGCTCCTGTACATTTGCTATTTTCTCTAAAACTTGTACATTTTTTATCTGACTGCTTCTGTCACAACCATAACATGTCAACACTGTCTCTTTTGTATAGAACATATTAGATTAGATTATGACATAAATGTATACTTTTTAAGACGAGGTCTGAGGTAGCTAGCAACAGAGGGGAAACAAGATGGCTAATGTGAACAACTCATGCATATCATGTAAAAGAGTAGGTTTTTGTCACCACCGTCAGACATCACCACCGTCAGATTGTCTGTCTGACGGTGGTGACATACTGTCTGACGGTGGTGACAAAAACCTCAAAATGTTACTCAAGGGAGGCTAAAGTATATTTATTTACCACAATAACAATACACTGCATGCTACTACCACCATTGATGAACCATATATATATATGCCATCGGCCTATCGCTCAATCCTAGGGGATGAGGTGTGCCTTCTCTCTTTCTAAATTCACTATTATGCCATGTTCATTTGGCTTACGTCATGGGGGATGCACATAGTGCACCTACTACCTACCTACATAGCACATAGTACACCTACAATATCCCTTGTAGGCTATGCATCTCCAATGACTAAAGCCAAATGAAAATGGCATGACAACATTTAACCAAATATATGTTAAAACAATATATTTCCACACTTGAATTTGAGCAACAGCCAATGACTAGGAGTGGTCCTGACGGGACTATGACAGATCTATCTGCTGATGTAGTTCATTGCGGAGATTGGCTGGCGGTCATTTATGACCAGAACTGGTGGTTAGCAAAGGCTGTCACTGTGGATGCACCTCATCAAGATGTGAAAGTGGAGTTTTTCCACTCTCATGGGCCCAACACACGATTCTATCCAAAAGAGGTGGAAGGTGGAAAGGATATGTGCTTCATACCATTTGACCATATTCTGGTCAAACTTGTGGAACCGTCATCACCAGGTCGTGCAAGCAGGACGAGGGAGATATACAACCTGTCTGCTGAAGTAGTGTTAATTTCGTTGACTAAAACTATGACGAAATATCTTCGTCAACGACCTTTTTTTCCATGACGAAAACGAGACGATGACGAGATGGCACCGACGGCAGTAAATAATAACTGCAACAAAATCATCATGCAATATCGTTGACGAAAAGTGACGAGACGAAAATGTAGTTTACTAAATAAAAACTATGCCAAAATCTCTCTTTACTTTCGTTGACGAAAAATGAGGAGACGAAATATTATCAAAGATAACGTTACATCTCTGATAGGCAGTTTTTCTCCCAGCAGTTCCATTGCCGGTGCTGCGGCAGGGCAGCAGCTGTGTGTCCGTGCTGCGGCTGGGCAGCAGCTGTGTGTCTGTGCTGCGCGCGGCGGTACATTTGAATTACACCGGGCAGCGGCACACTGTGAACTGTCAGGAAGACTCGGGTCTAACTCATGGTCTAACTAACCTTATTTAACAGAAAATGAAATGGCAACAACAGGGCTTGGGAGCAGTGGTCGCACTCGCGTTAACCGAATACCCCCCCCTGCCCCGTCAGCGCGAGTGATTGATAAATTGTGCACTCGACGGATAATAATGGATTATGACGGAAATGTTACGATCCTGTCCGTCAAAATGACTGACAACGAACAAGTCTAAAGCCACCACTGCTTGGGAGAAAGAAACAATGTGATATTTGGGCCCATTTTCGCTACAATGAGGCGGAGAAAAAAAGCTAATGCATTGTTTCATCAGAAGGGAAGCAATGTGGCCATAACACAGCTGGTAAAAACACCACAAACCAGATACACTGCGAAGCTGCATTCTTAATCATTCAACCTGTGTTTTTCATCAAATAAGGACAAGATATAATCGTATTTATTTATATAAACTAAAATGACAAATTATTGGTTTTGGCTAGACTAGTTTGACTGAAATGTTCTATATAATCTGATGACTAAAAAAGACTCAACAGTTTTCATTGACAAAAAGTAGACTAAAATAATTAGTTTTCTTTGACTAAAATAAGACTAAAATGCTCAGACTTTTAGTCGACTAAATCTTGACTAAAATAGTTACCGTTTTAGTCGACTAAAATAAGACAAATGCTCAGACTTTTAGTCGACTAAAGCTTGACTAAATTTAAACGGGATGAAGGTGACTAAATATGACTAAAACTAAAAAGGAAATTTAACAGAGGACTAAGACTAAAACAAAATTAAAAAATAGCTGACGAAATTAACACTATGCTGCAGTCATGGACTTCATAGAGGAGAAACATATACACCATATAGGCCTACGTCCTGATAAAACTGAATGAGTGGTGGAGTGATGTAGAAACAGTCAGGGAATACTCACAGGAGTTCACTTATGAATTATTATTATTTTTGTGCCAGATGTGTTTTGTGATGTTTACACAGAATGCTTTCTGTATTTAGAAACATTTCAGTTTATGGAAAAGAGACTTTAAGATGTAGTTATTCATTTATCTGTTCTTCACGTCCAATATACAGAAGAATATAATGTATATTATGTTTTGAGTGGGGGGCACTCAGTTCACAGTGAGTGATGAATTCTTATCTTATTGCTACTGGTATCTTTTACTATGATGATTATTAATGGGGATGGGGTACTTTTATTAATGATAGCTTATTGCTTCATTGAACCTATATGTTTCTTATTGAATGTTTGCCACAGTGTTCACAATTGTTATTTGTTATCTGTTCTTCACGTCCAATATACAGTTTAAAGAACAATATAATGTATTCTTTTATGAGTAGGGGGCACTAGATGACAGTTTAAGATGATGTCAGTAATGAATTGTACATTATTGCAACTGGTAATCACTTTATTTTTTAACTACGATGATTTGATATTTGATGATATGGGGGTGGGTTACTTTTATTAATGATATTGCTTAATTGTACCTTAATTTCCTTAATTAAATGTTTATCACAGTTCTCACAATTGTTATTTGTTGTACCAAATTGTTAAATAAAGTTGTTAAGCAAGGCATTGACTTGAGTGGTATACATTTTGGAATTGTATGTTGTAATGAGGCCAGTGTCACCACCGTCAGTTCCAAAGTCACCACCGTCAGTTCCAAAGTCACCACCGTCAGAGGGAGTTTTATTTGTTTTAAATGAATATGCTTGTAATCTGTTTCTTCAGTGCTGTTGAGTTATTAAAGTAATAGTCTCTTTTAATACAAAAATGTGTTTTTTAAGTAAAAAAACATTACTTTGTCTGTTTAAGCTAAAAGTAAACATTGTATGATGTAATATCTTTTAAAGGAGCACACGTGAAACAGTATAAAAAATGAGCAAAAGTGAATATTCAACATTTTACAGCATATGTGTACTTAGAATACCAGATAATGATTTAAAAGCTCTAAATACATATTAGACTAAATACAAATAAAAAATAAATCACTTTTTATTGTGTCCGACGGTGTTTACAAAAACAAAGTAATGACTGGAAAAACCTATTTTATGAAAAAAATACAAAATGAGGAGGTTGCACCGGTACATTGCTGAACAGCCAAGACCTTGGTCTATAATGATATAACTTCAGATTTTGTAATTTAACAAACTTTTTATTTTCAAAATTAAAACCTGTTTTATCCAAATTCCCAAGAATCAGTGACGTGCTTTCACACCGTCTACAGTTTGATTTGTATAGAGGGAGCTCTGTGGCTGAATGGCCAGCGATTAGGTGTGGCGCATTTATCATAGGTGATCAGAGCAAACTGCCTGCCGTCAGATTTCATTTAAAAAACAGGTCTGATTTTAAGACTATTTCTGCGCTCATAAAGAATGATAAGAATAAGAATAATGCATATTGAACTGGTTTCATTAATTAGTGAGTTTATTTAACACTAGAACTGCCAATCGGGTCAATTTGTGTGATGTGCGTTGTGTGTGTGCAATGTAACTTTTTTTCAATAAAATATTAAAGTCTCCCAGTCCGTGACTTTTCCTGAAAGTGTGTTATGTAGCACCCATGTTGTTAAAAATTGCATTATAATAGCGGGATTTGACGGTGTTAGGTAGGCCTATACAAAACCTCTGGCGGTTATATCACTCACAGGCTCCGCCCTCTACTGGACTCTATGGGTACTATCTTACCCTGCGAGCATTCTCCCACTGAGACTTCTATAGACGTAGCCGGCCTTGGGCGGGCCTACCTGAATGCGCGCGCATCACACCGTATAAAAGGAGGCCTCGCCTCCTGACTATCATCCTTTTCTCTTCAGCAGCGGAAGTGATTCCACGAGAGACTGAGAGACGTTTGAAAGAAGAGTTATCATACCTCCAGGGAGTCGCCACTGCTAGAGACCCGGGCCTGTCCTTCGTGCCCTAGCTGAAATAGCGGGCGCCGATCCCCACCACCTTTGCTTCGAGTGTTTGGGGGACCAGGATATGCCGAGGCGGTGCCATTCACGTTCGCCATTCCTTCCGGGTCTGGCGTCCATGGAAGTCCACCGCCCAGGGCTGTAGGCTACTCTCCCTGGATGATGATCATGGCGGCGGGTGTGTGGGCTACTCACTCATTAGAGATGCCCCCGCCTCACCAGGTCAGAGCGATTATTGGGCCGCAAGGCCGAATAAGTAGCTTGGTCCACGGGCCTTGCCCCAGGCCCGGTTCCCCCGGGGACCGGTGCTCGGTGACTTCACATGATATAGGGTCGACCCTACTTCATCACAGGCCGCCGCCGCTGCCCGCCGTGTGATGTCCCTGGGATATCACGCCGCGTGGCACTTTCCAAAGAGGATCGTGTTGATCTCCTGGGAGCCCCCGTGTTTTCGGAAGGGCTCTTTGGATCGATCTCCTTGCTCACGGGATAAGGAGTAGTCGCAGCGTGGCTGCTTCTTGCCCATCCCCAGAGGAAGAAACACTGTCCTACACTCCCCGCCCCTGCTGTAAACCCCAGTATAGGGAGCCAGCAGGTGGGCGTGTGCACGTGAGTGGAATAAACCGAGTGCTGTCAAAGCACTGTGCGGGTTCAAGAGACGCTATTGCCGGCGTGCTGTTGTCAGAAAACACACCTTGCCTGGTATAATAGCTCCGATTAATGCATTTCACCGTTGCAATGGGAAATACAGCGTTAATACGTGGAGAGTGGCCCCGGTGCGTTCAGGGCAACCTGATCTCACCAGAATGCGTGACTCCACCACGCAACCTTAACACCGCATTGCGTGGTGGAGTCACGCATTCTGTTACATTTGCGTGTCGGCACCACGCAAAAAACCCCAATGTGAAGTGAATGAGGCTCTTTTGTCGTGGTGCACACACGCATTTCTACGACGTCCCGCAGTGAGCTTTTATTCTATAAAACGTTTTTAAAATCTACTTTATAGCTTGTAGTAACTCACGTGAGGCTTCTTTTATTTTATTTGTATTCATAATAATTTTTATTTTTCGTCAGAATGTATTATGGTGCATTATTTATCAATTTCTGTTCTCAAAAAACAGTGCATTGTGTGTAATACAACTGTGATTTTTATTAAATTACTTAGTTTTTAAGGAAGGCCAGAGCTTCAGCTGTGTCAAATAGATTGTTCCCTTTAGTTTACGTTATTTAAAAGACAATTATATTCCTATTTGATCAATAAAGGGGTATTGTAGGCCAATATTAGTCATTTAAAACATATACAATGATGATAATGATGGTGAAAACCACTCCCCCCACTGGCTACTGACTGTATTTGAAATGCTTTTTGTTTAATAGTAATAATAATCATTTGTATTATAACAACAATAAACCAGAAGAAGATTCCGTAGTTACCCCGGCAACGTTACGTCGCGCTTTACGTTAACGTGACGTAGCCACATTACCCACAATCACCTCACTTTCATTAATTTCATCCGATTTAATCTGACAACGGACAACAGTAAGTATCTAAAATCAAGGGGAGTTTATTTCTTTAAAACACGAAATAATATTGCTTTTATTTATTCCACTGTAGCACAGTCTCTATAGCGTTTCATTCCTGGATATTAGTTTGAGTTGTGTAGTGTGTTTAGCTTTTACAATAGGCCAACTAGCGGCCACGTTCAGCTAGCCTCCGGCCTTCTGGTCAACGTTTTGAGCTGGATAGCATTTATAGTTTATACAGCTAAATTACATTAGCTGTCACCGGCACAGTTGGATAGTGGAGGTGCATGCTATAAAAATATGTTTACATTTATGTATTTGCACATGTGTTGTAAAGACAGTGTTCAACACAGTTTTAATAGTGGCTAATGCATCGGCTATGGAGTGGAACAAAAATGTGGAACTGGAGTTTTTCCAGAGGATTTGACTGGCCACCCAATGTCCCACTCTGAATCAGAAATACTTCATTGATCTCCGGGGGAAATTGGGATTGTTACATTGTAGAATTTAAATATATAGTAGAAGATATAAGAAAAACAAGTGCATAATATAACAATATGCACAGTATAAATGCATAATGTATGCCAGAGTATTGCTCAGATGAATTATTATTGCATATAGACTAATGCACAGATTAATTATTATTGCATAGAGTATTACACAGATGTTACTGTTATTCGAAATAATCCTAATCATGTTTTTCTTTTTTTCTGTTTTACAGCTTCATTACAACACTTAATATCACCAACACACACATATCCACACACACACACACATATAAAACCAACGGCACTTTTAAGAGCCACTCTTTCTCTCACTGTCTCTCTTTCTATCACTCTCTCACTTTCTCTTTGAATCACTCTCTCACTTTCTCTGTTAATCACTCTCCTGTCTTTCTCTCACTCTTCATTTTGTGTATTGTTTGTATTATTTGTATGCCATGTCCCTCAACCCTGAAGTGAGGGTCTTTGAGGATCCCAATGAGGCCACGGTGCACATGGCATCATTGATTAGCGAGGCTCATCTCCTTGAGGCCAGGGTGAGGCTTTTCATGATAAGCAAATACCCAAGTCTGTAATATAATCATTGCTATTGCTTTTTATTGATGTAATGTAAAGGGACAGTTAGTCCTTTTTATGCAACCGTTAAATAATTGCTCAAATATAAGTGCTGCTGTCTTATGTTGTATTACAACTTTGTTGTTGATCTCAACCTCTGAAAAAATATAGACTGCCATGGCCACGGAAACCCCTGCCATCCCTCCGGAAAAGAAAAGAAAAAGCAGGAAGAGACCTCTTTCTAATCCAGTGGTCACACGCAGACGTGAGAGACAATGGGAAACACAACGCCCCGCATCAGGTTAGTTCTTTACTATATCATGATTTCTAAGTCTAAGAATAAAGATCATTCATAACAAAGTTATTTTGGTGTACACAGTATGAAATTATGTAATTTAAAGATACCTCTTGACAAATCTGTTGCAATGTTTAAAACATTTCCAAATGAAATCAAGATATTTTAAGAGCCTGTGATGATAATCCTTGCCTGTGTTGTATTTTTTAAAATGTGTACCTCGATTTGGATAAAAGTATGCCAAATGTAAATTGTCATTGTGATGCTGTGGTAATAAGTTCTTAGTTTCATTACCTACAGTCCTTACAGAGCATTTTCATATTACAATTAATTGGTGTCATTTTAGATTGATTGAAGGGTTAAGCAAAAATGACTGTCTCTGCAGCTTCACAAGCCAGAAGAGACGATCCTGTGCACGAGGAAGGCCTTCAGCTAGAACATCAAGAGTTTGGTAGTCTTGGTGAGTATATTGATTATAACAGCAGTTGACTGGCACTACAGTTTTTCCCAATGTTTCCATTTTTATACTCATCTAGTTAATCATAATAAAGTATTGAGTATTGACTGTTTCATGACAAGTGAATGCATATTTGGTATAAGTATCACTTGCTAATATTGCTTTGGATGCATATGATGATTCATAGCATGTTGCTATTATTAGTCCGCATATATTTTTCCAACTCAAAAGTGGTTCAGTATACTACCTTAATATCCATCATACCAGTTTTAGGGTGGCGGCTTAACAGCTGTTTTATTTTTTAGAAACTCATCTCCAAGAGTTAAGGGACACCCTAACTGCAGTACAGGTTCTGGAGGCAACAGACGGAACGGTTTCTGCCTGGGCACAAAGGCAGCTTCTCACAGATGTGAGAATGAAAACGGCTAGGCCAATGCTTTTTAATGCAAAACTCTCAGCTGAGAGAATAGCCATTCAGAAGTGCCACAGATGCTGTGCAGAAGAAGCGGCTATTAGGTGCCTGGACTGTGTTCCACTGGACATGGAGTTCCTCTGTGCAACCTGTGACATGGAGGCCCACAAGAGGAATATCTTCCATGACAGAGAGGCTGTGTTCAATGGATTTCTGGAGCCCATTCCCCCTACAACTGCTGTGGTGGTGGATGAAAATGGCCAGCCTCAGTTTTGTGAACAAAGTATGTAAAGGTTAACATTACATTACAATGTCCCATTATAATGTAGTTCCCAAAATTAAGTGCGAATGGGAAGTGTACATAGCTGATTGAAAAAAGTATGATTGGTTTTGACTAGGGCTGCAAGATATGTGGAAGTTATGCAACATTTTATTGAATATCTTTATAATCTGGAGAATTAAGGAAAAACTGTAAATACACCCTTCCTCATTTATTTTCTATATTGCAGTATGTCAACTGCCTGTTCCTACTCCAAGGTCAATCTGTGAATGCTCTGATGACGTCACAGTTACTCCTTGGAAGCATATTTCTGTGGTCACCATCAACGGTATGTTGTTCTGAAAGCCCTTCTTTTTGTACAAGTAGTATTGTACGGCAGAGTTTTACCACTTTGTGCAATGCAAAGATTTGTATCACCTGGTCATTTTCAGACAACACCCAAATGCCATGTCAAATAGCTAATATATCATATATGCACATCTATGTATAAAATCCAATATTTTAAGGCAAACTCACAGTTTAATTACCGAAATACCTTTACTTTTTCCATTTGTTCACAGGACGATACAATGTCTGCTTGCCTCGGAAATCCTGTCCATCCTGCTCTGCAGAATGGACTCCTGAGGTTAAAGACCTGCTTTTGTATCGGTACTGGCCATCTAGCACCAGCTGCCAGACGCTTTACAAATATGATGTGTTCACCTCATTCGAGCACATGAAGGTGACAGCACCAGCCATGTCCAGGCAGGCATTTCTGAAAATGTTGGAGCACAGATCTGTTCAAGCTGGACGGGTAAATCTGCCTGAATCACACGGAAACATACAAAAAACAATATCATATTACTGTATACCATATCATAAATTGTTGGCATTGCTTTCAAAACAATTACTAATCCACTTTTTTTAAATCAATATACAGACAGGTATTATCTGTGCTGATACATTTCAGCGAAGCTTCTTCGAGTTTTGCTTCTGTCAGTACAAACAAGAGGATATGTGCCAGGTCCATCACTTTGTTTGTCCAGCATGTTCTCCAGACATGTTGGCTGTCTGCTGTGATGGAAACCGCAAGCATTACCGCTTTTCCAAGTCAAAAGGGTATGTATAGGTATTATTGAAAATGATAAAGAACACACCGCTAATACAAATAGTAGCCCTTGGGGTTGTGTTTGAGTAGCCATAACAGACATTAAAACAAATCATAGTAATGTAGTGCTTTGTGATTTTTATTATTGACTTGTATGTTAACTTATCATGGACAGGACTGAGGAGCCGCCAATCTATGAGGGCTTGTTCCTGGCCAAGGATGAGGAAGTCGCAACATTTGTTGACCTTGTCAGAGGCAACATGAAAAGTGTACGTTTTTTTTCTTATTATGATAGTTGCAGTTACACCTGTGGTGTTCTTTTTTATATATGTCAAAACGTGTGTGTAATAAACTGACTTTATAGGGAAATGACAGTGCCGTCTGTGGTACTGCCAAATTCACCGCTGGCAGAGAGATGTCAAAAAAGTCTGGTGCCCAGATAGACAAGGAGGGCATTCAAGTGGCAGTTTGCAGGTATGTATTTGTAAGTGTGTCTGTGTGTGTATATGTGTTTGGTTCTTGAGTCTGGTCTCATTATTTCAGTTTTAATAGCAATCCAAGTCTAAGTCTTTGTAAGAATTGGAAGCATTAAACACTTTTGATTGTGGAGCGGAATTGATCCATCCTTTGTAGCATCCAAGTGATATTTGTTGTTATAGCCACCTAGATGACAGAGTGCTTAAGCCAGGCCTTGCTGTGTCAGTTTATTATTAACAACTAGATTTTCTTCTGATTAATCAGACATGGGTTTCTCTTACGAGGACTGAACCACTTCCGTGGAGAAATATACGCGTACCCAATGTTTCTCCAAAAAGAGATGTCCAAGAAGGCAAATGTTGACTTCTTCTGTATGGATGTAACATGCAGGTAATCCTCACTGTCATATTGCACATCCACAACAATGTTTAAAATGGCCTATGCCTCAGCAGTCATTTTAGATGATATTGATATTGTTGTCATGTCAATTAAAAGTTTATCTTTGTAACACTCAATCACAAAATGCTGCTCCTGCTTCTTAGGTACTGGCCATACCTTAATAAAATAGCCGAGGGATTACCAGAGCTTCTGCCGTTGACAGAAATGAGGCCATTTCTTAGCGTGATGCATGCTAAAGCCCATACAGCAAAATGCGAGGTACATAACATCTTTAATGCAAAGGATTTTTAATGTTGTGCATGGCATGCCTTATTGGATATCAAAAACGTTGCTATATAACACTATTTGCGCTGTGTTGCAGGTGAGATGGGGCTGGCAGAAGTCAGGACGGGGCAGGAAACACAGTGGGAGAGGAAGTAGAGCAGGTATGTTATTAATGGCATTATTATAACTGTATGGATACAAGAGGACTTAATAGAAAGCAGTACAAATATGTATGTGTCATCTCAGTGACAAGCCTGTTGATTAGTTTAAAGCATATCCTTTATGTCTGAGTTCAAATGAAAGATAGGCAGCTCATATGTTCAGCAACAATACATGCATGCACATTGTAGGAAGTCAGTACACAAGTTTTCTCTTAAACCATCCAGTTCAAGATCTATGATGTGTAGGTAATATTGTTATGTAATGGTGACCGAACATTAATTGTAACATTCATTATAGGTGAACAGCTTTCTCTCCAGGGCAGCTCTGGTCACAAAATACATGACAAAATCAGGTTGGTATTAACACTACACACTGTGATAAGGCAGCCCTGATAAGTATTTTACAGAGAGTTCCCTCCGTAAAAACATTATTGGTGTATTACCAGTTCAACAACCTTTTAACGATTGGGTTTAGTCATGTCTATCAGGTTTCTCACTCAGTATTGCCTTTTTGATGTGAATACTTACTTTTTTGTTTGTGGATATATTGTTGTGTTTTTTAGGAAGAGTGAACATGCTTACTCAACAGGCCATGGGATGGAACAGAAGGAAGAGGGACAACCTTCATCAAGTTTTAGCACACAGATATGTCAAAGTAAGGGCAAATTACAATTGTCTTCTCATCTGACATGACATATGAAGGATGTCTGCAATGTAACCTCATAGCTATATACATTATGTTCTCCCTTATCCACACTTCCTCTTGCAAGTCAGATGGTGTCATGGAATGTTTCAACTGTTCTTCTGAAGGTCTTGTACTGAAAACTGGTGTACTTTGCATTATGGTGTTGCATGGCGCTTTTGCTCTGACATTTTCTTTTTTTTGTAAAGATCACAGAGAGGGCAAAGGTGGAAGCTGCCAGCTTCAGCGACTTCAAAAAGGAGCACAACCTTGATCAGGAGACCTTACAGCAGTGGGTGTATGATGTCAGGCAATGGGCGGTCACAGGTAAGACATACCACAGGTTTTCCATATATACATCTGTTAATTACTGTAAGTTTAGACATACAATATAAGTTGGCTATATGTTGAAACTGAGACTGTCACTGATTGTATCTCTTCTCCAATTGTTTTATTGCAACTATTTAGAGAGAGTTTACGCCCCAGGGTGTACTGAAGGACTAAGGGTGGATATTGAGAACATCACCGTCACTCTTTTGCGCAGGAAGCAAGATCTGTATCGTCAGCATGGTTTGTTGTCAAACGTAGTTATTGAAATTACGCTTCAAAAACAGCAAAAACATTCTGGCACCATGACACAGTTTTGTTTCCGTTTCACTTTGCAGACAGCAACCAGGCAAGGCAAAGAAAGAGGAAGAGAATGAGAGAGCTGAAAAAGAAGCTTCGCGAAAAAGTTGTGCAATACAACACCGGAGTGCAGGAAGAACAGATTGACGAGGAGTTGGCTTGCAGTCTGACAGAGGTCTACACCCTACCATGGGAGAGGCATGCAAATGGTAGGGTAATTGCTAGTTTGGCTTGTTGTTTTTTTAGTCCATACCAAAATATTACAGTTTATCATGGGGAAGAAAAAGCAATGGTGATACCTGCAAATATATAATATTTGTTATTAGTTTACATTATAGAGAACCAATGCTATCGCTACAAAGATTTGTGTCTCAGAAATGAAAATCATTCTGTAATAATATAATTTATGAATAAATATTCCTTGTCTACTACTCCATTCCTTTCCTCAACCTAAAGGCAACACCTTCAGGTTGAAGAGGTCTGTCTTTGAGCAGGTAATGCTGGTCAGACGTTTGGAGGAGGAGCAGAGCATCCTGGTGAAAGAGATGTCGCAGCACATCATGTTCCTTCTGAAGGAAGTGGAAGCACTGAGAGGACAGACTTTGGAGGGCATCAAAACCAGCAGTATGTCTGAGATCTTAACATTTGAATATTTTCATCCACTCTTCAACACATTGCATGTCTTACATATGTAGAACACATCTGTCACTGTGTCAGGCCGAAGTGAAATAGTAAATTACTGAAACTATTCATCATCAAGATCATAATCGATTATTTTCTGTCTATTGACTAATTGTCAAGCACTATATCAAACATTAATCAACATATCCCATTTGGCACCCAATATATACTAACATCCTTCAGTTTAAGATGGATTTACCTACTTTGTAGTGTTTTTACATATGCAGCATTGTACAATGCAAAGAGATTTGCAATTGTCATGGTTTGTTTACATTGAGCCCTTTTTCTGTGTGGTTATTCCTATATATACAGATTTCGGTGACCTGACAGAGGATGCTGCACATGGGCTCAAGAGTGTCCTCAGTCGGAGGTGGCACTTCCTCAAAAGCCAACACAAACAGGCTGTACATGCGTACAGCGGTGTAGCCGCTTTGGAATGCCATGATCTTCAATTACAGCAGGACATTGAGGAGTCGGATGACAATGACTACACTAGCCCTGAGTCTGAGGAAGAAGACCTGTAAAGGTTTCTGCCAAGCAACACAGAGGCACTGGAGAGCTCTTTCACAAGAGAAGTGTCACGTCCACACGCTGGCGCACGCCATAATAAAGGCCTACAAAATAAAGACATTTTAAAACACTATATATGAGAACAATATGAAACTATGCACTTGTTTCGCCCGACTGAGTTCATAATAATGTGAAAATGTGTTTATATTTTGTACTTCCGTTTATTTAAAGCGCTTTGACTTGCTGATGTGTATGAAAATAAATTGCCTTGCCTTTATATTAAACTGCCTCTTATTACTCAAACAAGTGCTATACAATGGTTGTTTTCTTGTCACTGCATTTTGTCATTCGTTGATTATGAACTATTTACAATGTGAATACATTGTAAATACATACAATACAATAACATAATTCTTTATTAGTAACGTGCATAATGCAGGGTAAATACCAACACATTCTCACTCTCAACTCGTACTTCTAATTTTGTATTATTTTCTAAACCACACACTGTTATTTACTCAACAATAACACACAATTATTCTTGTGTTTATTTGTTTGATTGTATAATGTCGGACTTTTGGAGTCCATCAGGACCGAGGGTCGGAGCAGCTCATAGTAGTTGTTTTAGAGAATTGTACACCCGGAAGTAAGTATTCTCTCTTCTTTGCTTGACAAACCCCGTGATAGTCCTCAAGCTCTGTGATTGGATATTGGAGTGGCAGTGCGCAGAGCGTCCAACAGCACTTTGAAATGGAATGGAACCACGACAGACTGTCCAAAACTGGAGTCGGACGGGTCCACCCCCTCCCCCACCCCGTCACCAGAACTACACGTGCTGGCTATTGTGTGTTTCGCACATAGGTTTCGCATGTTCTATGGCACGTCTCTACTGGGAATTGTACTGTAGTTTTAAAAGACGTTTTCGTATTTCCCATAATAAGAAGTTGTCAGTATTAAACTGTGTACATCCCTGGAGGTTTAGGGGATAGGAAACACATGTGTCTTCTTGATATTTTCATCTATATTTATATGATTGACCTTCTACTTTCCCCCTATGTATGTACTCTTAATATTTGTATGTTTCATGAAATATAACATAATTCAACAAACAAATTCAATAACGTGCTTTAACCACTAGGCGGTACGGGTAAAAAAAAACTGTCAACTTTAAAGTGTTAACAAGACAAATTATACTGCTGTTTCCAGTTTAGTTTATGATGGATGTATTTTGTTATCGACACATATATTGTTTTGATATTTGTGACACAAATCTTCGGAAAAAATGAAATAAATTAGGGTTATCCAGGTAGCGGAGAGTGGTCCGGCTCCGTTTCCACGGCAACGGTGGCTGAGGATCATGGGTAATCTAGCCTTCCGCTGTCCAAAAAGACCACAAAAAAACGAGTAAAAAACCTTTGAAGCCCCTGTACTGATATTTAGAAGTTATCTACTGGCACTTCAGCATATTAACTGGAGAAAGAATAATAACACTAAATTCCTCCCATCAAGAGCTCTCCATCAAACACCGCATTGACTTTAAAATATTACTTTTCACTTTCAAAGCCCTCAGCAACCTTGCCCCCCCCGTCGCCTCAGATGTTAGCTGAAGCTAACCTACTGCAGCCCATCAGGACAAAGCTCCAGACCTAGGGTGACAGGGCCTTCGCAGCAGCCTCCCCCACTCCCTCTTCAGCCACGTCAGATCCGTCAACATCATTCAAACAATCTCTCAAAACTCGCCTTTTCACTCTTGCCTTCAACTCCTAATCAACTAACCCTTTCTCTTATTCCACCTAGCTTAGCACTTTCTACTTTTGTTGTTATTTTTGTTTTACTTGCTTGTAAGCGCTTTGAGGACCAGAAGCACTTTATAAATGTAATGTATTATTAAATTACAAAGCTAGCCTACAAACAGTGTATTCTCAAAGGATTGAAGCATTGGCTACTTATTTCTTGATATGTTGTGCATTAAGCATTCTGTTATTAATGTTTTCAATAATGTACTATCATCCCAAGGACCGCTTGTGGGCTGCTTCTGTGTATTTCAATCAGGAGAGACTTCATTTTGTTTAAAGAACATTTATTGACACATGCCATACGTTAAATGTTAAGTCTTTGGTGATTAGACCCCGATCCTGAAATGGTATATCGAAAGGGGGAAATGCAGCTGTGAGCATATAGGGAACCCCTCCGGGGTCTAGTCACTGGTGATGATGCTGAAGATCTGGATTTGATGAGGAGATGGGATGAAGAGGGGGTGTGATGAGGTCTTTGGATTAGCTCTCCTGGCACTGGATGTGATGAAAGGAGGTGGATGAGGAGGAGGCGGGCGGAAGCATGAACACCTGAAATCACAGCTGACTGCCATTTTAAAGTTTGGCTGCAGCACAGTGATTGGCTGCTGGAGAATGAGGTGAATGTAATATGTTAAAGAGAACGCCTGTGATGAGCTGATTATATGCAGCTGCGGAGTGAATGTATATATACAGTATATATATATATATATATATTATATATACCCCGTCTTCCTGAAAGAATTTGCGCTCAGCTTCATTTTACATCAATATGCAATTCACCTGTGAAATTAATTGCCAGTGGCCATAAAACAATGCATACAGGGATCCTTCAAGTCAAAACAATGTTAAACTGTTGCACTTTATTAATTCCATACAAACACCAAAACATTTATTGTTTTGTTTGGCAATGGGATTTGCATGGGGTGGGAATCAGGCTGCTTGCCAGGATGGAGGCCAGCACATACCACTGAGAAAGAAATAAAATAAAGGGAGGGTGAAGAAGAATTAGTGAGCAGTAATACACATTAAATTGATTTTCATTAGAGGCTACTGTAACATTTTTATACTGTTTTATAAACGTTTGAAGACAAGTGCAGTGTTGTATGAAGTATTTGGTATTCCACTGTATGGATGCAGCGATTAACCAATGTCACTTTTAACAGTTCAGCTACACTGAGTGTTTTTGTTCTCACTCTCTAAAAAACGACATTATGGTATGTTAAGGTTCATTACAGCAACTGTTGCTCATTGGGAAATATGGAAAACGGGTTAATCGTGTTAACAAAGGTAAAAAGGCACAGTAGCTGAAAATGCCAAAATGTTGTGGAAAAATCCTATAAAACCTCTAATTATAAGTACACATTCATCCATCCTTAGTGTAATAATTGTAAAACCCAAAGGTGATGTTTCCTCAGACTATTATCATAGCATCAAAATGTAAAATCATTGCATCCCTAGAGCCTTACAGCACAACATTTCAAGTGAATAATAACTCCTCCAACAGGCACATTGTATTCTAAGATAAGGGATCAAATAGCATTTGATAGATAACAAACAGTCTATAGATCCCCTTGGGGAAATTATATCATGATGCGTTTGTTACGTTACAATTTTATCTGCCCAATAATAGGGTACCGATATATTTCCCTTTGTTGTAGTTTACGGTTTCACCACTTGATTGTCATCACTGTTGTTAATTTGCACTATCTGTAGATGAATGTCTAATCATAATTCTTTGACCTAGTTCCTTTACATTTCTGTTGTTGTTTGGTGATTATTTACTAATACTTTAGTAAGTGTGGACTTAACGCCAGAGTAGCTAACGTGAACCTGGTGTCTCTGTGGTGTAATCAAATATTGACACAGCTTTAATTAAATAAACTACCTAGTTTCAATGTATCGTTTAGTGTGGACTTTGCACATTTAAAATAACTTGTGTATAGCTGGTGCTACAGACAGCAGAACTTTTTGCATTTTTCTTTAACAAATGCCACCTAAGATAATGGCATGCCAACAATTACCACAAATGTACACATAGATGTAATTGTACAAAAGCCAATTAACATACCAAATGGTGCAGGGCTCCCAGTCATAAAGGTGCTCCGTCCCCCCCTGTGGTAGGCAGACAAAGACATTGTACATCTGTATGTTATTTGAACATTGTACTTTCACAAGTACTTATAATATATGTATTGTTCAAATAGTTTGCATATTTAAAAAAATAGTCATGAAAAAAGACATCTGACCGACTAGAGGGATTTACAGGATGTTTACACAAATAGCTTCATATTGTGAATTGGACAACAGCATTCCTTCAAGGTAAGATAAAGTCATTGCTATACAAATTCAGAAAAGTTATCCAACAGCAAACACTGTCATCCAGGTAATCATTATCCTACCTTTCGGTTCCTTGTCTTTATTATGGTGCGGACAGGGAACACCTCCAGATGGTTGTGAGAGCAATCTGTAATTGTATGGAATACATTATTTGCACAAATGTGCAGAACAGGTAAAGTACGTTTTGTATTGGGCTCATCTCAGAATGCACAAACATTTCCACTGTGTGACAGAAGCACATTTAGTGTTTCCTCCTGAGCAATCACAGAAGCTTAAGAGTCTACACATGCTTTCATTCTAAATCTTAGCTTCTCTGCCATTCCTTCGGGATGTTGCTGTGTCTGCTAATGGACTGATTACATCTTACATTGCTTGCTACTGAGTGGATATGTTTTAGTCTTATATTCATTACACTAGTACTTGGGCTCTGTAGCACTATATTACATTAAGCAAGGATGTGCAAGCTTTCTATTCAATTATAAAGTATAGAAAGGTTTTAATGAATGTGACTTCAGCTTATCAGACAACATACACACAGGTTACTCTGTTGTGTCTTTGTTTTAACTCCAAAATGTGCATGTGTGCGAAACATAAATATAGCATCCATGCATAACATTTGAAGGCAAATATGAGTCCGGCCTTTAATAAATCAATGTTTGGAACGTCTACAAAAGTCGCAACATTAACTTACTGATGCTTATGTGGCATCTAAATGTGAGTAGAATACAAGCTAAACATACCTTTCATTGTTTTGGTTCTTTTACGTGGCTGCCGCACTGGTGGGATTTGGTGTGATGGTTCCAGCATCATTTGAACCTGGTTTGGTGGTGGGTGGGTGCTGGGAGCCTGGTGTGGTGGTGGGTGGGTGCTGGGAGCCTGGTTTGGTGGTGGGTGGGTGCTGGGAGCCTGGTTTGGTGGTGGGGTGGGTGCTGGGAGCCTGGTTTGGGTGGTGGGTGGGTGCTGGGAGCCTGGTTTGGTGGTGGGTGGGTGCTGGGAGCCTGGTTTGTGGTGGGTGGGTGTGCTGGGAGCCTGGTTTGGTGGTGGGTGGGTGCTGGGAGCCTGGTTTGGTGGTGGGTGGGTGCTGGGAGCCTGGTTTGGTGGTGGGTGGGTGCTGGGAGCCTGGTTTGGTGGTGGGTGGGTGCTGGGAGCCTGGTTTGGTGGTGGGTGGGTGCTGGGAGCCTGGTTTGGTGGTGGGTGGGTGCTGGGAGCCTGGTTTGGTGGTGGGTGGGTGCTGGGAGCCTGGTTTGGTGGTGGGTGGTGCTGGGAGCCTGGTTTGGTGGTGGTGGGTGCTGGGAGCCTGGTTTGGTGGTGGGTGGGTGCTGGGAGCCTGGTTTGGTGGTGGGTGGGTGCTGGGAGCCTGGTTTGGTGGTGGTGGGTGCTGGGAGCCTGGTTGGTGGTGGGTGGGTGCTGGGAGCCTGGTTTGGTGGTGGGTGGGTGCTGGGAGCCTGGTTTGGTGGTGGGTGGGTGCTGGAGCCTGGTTTGGTGGTGGGTGGGTGCTGGGAGCCTGGTTTGGTGGTGGGTGGGTGCTGGGAGCCTGGTTGGTGGTGGGTGGGTGCTGGAGCCTGGTTTGGTGGTGGGTGGGTGCTGGGAGCCTGGTGTGGTGGGGGTGGGTGCTGGGAGCCTGGTTTGGTGGTGGATCTGCTGTTTCCGTGGTTGCTGGTTATGGGGTGTGATGGAATCACATGGCACCAAATTTAAGATGTAGCTTCCATCGGGCAGTTTGGTTGGGGTGGGTCTTGGGGTGGTGTTGGTGTGTCAGGGTGCTCCTCTTGGTCTGGGTTGAGTCGTGTCCAACCTACAAAGAGTTTGTTGTACAAATCTGTTTAAAAGCCCACATATTTATTTATTTATTATGTATAATACCATAAATGTTGCATTGGTTAGTTATCTGTTCATATATAATATATTTATATACATATCCACATCTGTTTATACAACCTTTTCATTCATGCCTCCCCATATTA
This sequence comes from Gymnodraco acuticeps, assembly GCF_902827175.1. Classification (NCBI taxonomy): domain Eukaryota; kingdom Metazoa; phylum Chordata; class Actinopteri; order Perciformes; family Bathydraconidae; genus Gymnodraco; species Gymnodraco acuticeps. Next base: position 414,291 of record NW_022989777.1, read on the forward strand.
GTATTTCATTTTACTTTCTGTTTTATCTTATTCTATTTTATATGTATATATTTGACTTATTCCTGCATGTAAGTTTTGCACCTACGTTGTTGGACTAGTTTCTTCTTGCACTATTTTATTTCTTCTTGTACTATTTGTATGCTGCATTGTTGGAGGAGCCTGGGAGTTAAGATTGTCATTGCCAACAACTACGCTGTAGCTGTGCATATGACAATAACACCTTTGAACATTGAATGTTTGAAAACAGGAACATGGAATACACACACATACATTATCAATGTGAAAAGCATGCAAACAAAGGCAACCCTAACCTAAACTGTAAAAAAAAAGATTGATTGAGTATGATGTCACCCACAGGTATCTGCTTGGCATCAGGGCAGAGGAGCCAGAGAAGCTGAGGGTTGTCCACAGAGCCACTGCTCAGCGCAATTTATTTGAAGAAGATACAATTTTTTCTGACTATGTGACTGTGACTCTGATTGTGGTGGAGGAGGTCCCAGAACACTTGTCCCCTCTTAATTCTTACATTCAGGGCGTCCTAGCAGTGCCAGTGGTCCACCATGCAGCATTACGAGTATCATACAGTAATTCAATGTTTACAGCAATCAATGATCGCAAAAGTCAATGGTATCCCCCACACTGGGTTATCATTGGAAAATGGAAGTTTGATAAGTGAACAAAATGTATTTATTTAATTTTTGGCCAGCAATATAATTAGGACTCATATGTGAGATTGTGCGAGAGCTGTCACTGGCTTTACTTCTAGACTTTGCTATCCAAATGTGTAGGTGGGAAAGATGTGCTGGGTGAGGTCACTTGAGAAGACGTGTGTGGGGGCCGCAGTGTCTTCAGCGCGCTCTTTGTGCACCACAGAACGCTTTGGAGACACAGTCTGGTACTTGCATCTGTTCTGCTATTGTTTACTGCTATTTCATGTTATCTTGGATTGTTGTCATCAGCTGTGGTGCGCTCCATAACTGACCATGAGTGTCAGTACTATACTGTTTCAACCATCTCCTCTGCGCTCCGATGGGGAATGTGTTGGCGAGACAGTGCTGATGAAATACAAAGTGGATTTGAGATTTGAGTTGGCTTACTTCTTTTACAATTGAAAGATGCTTATGGAATTAGTTATGGCTCACAAGCATATGCACAAATAACACTGATGGTTTGAATGTAGGATCTTTAAGAAACGTGTGATAGTAACTGAAATGAAATATGAGAGAGGCTTTATTATATGTATAATGATGCTTATAACATGTATTTCTACAATCTGGCTTCAATCCACCACCTCACCATCTGCATAGACAGTTTCCCCTGTCACCATCATCTTCTGTAAACATTTTTCAAAATATAGATTACAACTTTTGCATGGGAAGTGGCATACACCTCTTTCAAGCCCTGTTTTGTGCATACATAACAGTTAGAAATGAGACCCCAGCTTTTTAAATGACTCTTTGTTGCTTTGAAATAAACAGGACAAATCAACACCACACATTGTATAACAGATAGTCAATATATGCATGAGTGACTCGTGCAGATGGTTATTAAATAAATGCAATCTCACCTGCAACCATCAGCTTGTAGATGGCCTCCACATTGTCGAGGCATGTCTTGGCTGATGTGCTAAGCTGGGCATGCATGGGCATCAAAACCTTTGTTTTAGATGTCCGTGGCACCCGCTTGGTAGGGGGATACGCCAGCAGCAGCAGGGGCTTCAAGCCAAGGGCATTTAACTTTTTCAGCTGGGAAAATAATTGTTGAGAGGTAGAGAGATTAATTAGATAAATACACAAAACTGTTGTTTACATTTGAATGTATCTGCAAGCTTGCCCTGAAGTAGCATCAAAATAAATCATCTACACTCATATCCTGGCATCATAATAAAAACAATGATTTGTTCATAATGTTTTGTTGGATACATTTGGGATTTTTAACTTATGAGACACTTCCTAAACTTCCTACACATAATAGTTCATTCTGTTTGAAAATCATTAATCATGAATTATATTCTAATAATTAATGATACAATTAATAATGTGGATGTGAAGCAATACCAGTTAATTTATAATCCTCTGTCAAAGTAATACAACTACTTTTCACACTTTTGGTGAATGAGATAATTCTGTAAACTACATACCAGAAGGGCGTCATCAAGAACGTGGGACTTGATTCTGTTTTTAGTCCTGGATGAAAACCACTGCTTCTGCTGGCTTTGGAATTTGTCCATTTTCTTTTTGAGTCTCACATGTTTTGGCTGTGGATGTTCACATAGTGGGCAGATTTTATTTCCACAGTACATTTGTTCACTACAGTTTGGGCAGGTCTTTTTTTGTGACCCTCCAGTCATTTGTAGGAGTGAGAGAAAGACAGGAGAGTGATTAACAGAGAAAGTGAGAGAGTGATTAAAAGAGAAAGTGAGAGAGTGATAGAAAGAGAGACAGTGAGAGAAAGAATGGCTCTTAAAAGTGCCGTTGGTTTTATATGTGTGTGTGTGTGTGTGGATATGTGTGTGTTGGTGATATTATGATATTATGGTGATCTGGCCCTTCCTACATCCAGGACATGGTTAAACCGTACACTCCAGCGCGTGCACTACGCTCTGCATCAGCTAAACGACTCGCTGCGCCCTCGCTGCGAGGGGGACCCAAGTTCCCATCGGCGAAAACACGTGGGTTTGCTGTCCTGGCTCCAAAATGGTGGAATGAGCTCCCCATTGACATCAGGACGGCAGATAGCTTGCACATCTTCCGGCGCAGACTGAAAACTCATCTCTTTCGACTCCACTTCGAGCGTTAGAACTATTAACGAAGCACTTTTATACTAATAAAGGACTGGCTTACCTAAAGCCAGTTGAGTAGCACTTGAAATGTTTGGCTCTATGAAACCTGATGTACTTATATGATTCTGTTTTCTTCAAGGTTGTGTCTTCCTGGTCGAATGTACTATGTACATGTAAGTCGCTTTGGATGAAAGCGTCAGCTAAATGCAATGTATGTAATGCAATGTAATAATATTAAGTGTTGTAATGAAGCTGTAAAACAGAAAAAAAGAAAAAAATGGTTAGGATTATTTCGAATAAAAGTAACATCTGTGTAATACTCTATGCAATAATAATTAATCTGTGCATTACTCTATATGCAATAATAATTCATCTGAGCAATACTCTGGCATACATTATGCATTTATACTAGGGCTGTGCGATTATGGCAAAAATCATAATCACGATTATTTGGTCAATAATTGATATCACGATTATTTTGACGATTATTCATTGACCATTTATTGAACTTTAAAACAAATAATATTTTACCAATAAACAAGATCAATAAATGTGTTGGAGCGCACTTCCAAAACCATACTAAACATATATTAATATGATAAATAAAAATAAATTAGACCAAAATAAATGAAATCAAATATGTTGCAGTGCACTGTCACAACCTACTGAAAACTCCTTAACATATAGCCAACATTTTGGTAAAACATATTCAACATATTCCACTCAGTTAAACGTTGAAGGCTGGCCAACCGTCATGGTCCAGAAGTAACAGGAAATAAATGTTGAACTACAATTTAAGACCAAATAAAAATGTTTAGGCCACCATGGCAAATGCTGGTAGGGCTGCTCATGTCATCTCTTAAAGATTTGTTGCAAGAAATACCAGCCTGTTTACATGGTCTGGTTTCAGAGATGAGTGCAGGCAGGTGACAATATTGCCACCTGTACTGAAGACCCTCTCTGAAGAGGAACTTGTGGCAGTGCTGCCACATATGACACAGGAAAAAAAGAAAATACTCTGAACCCTTTATTTGCCATTATATAAAAATAGTGTTGCTACAAAAGTATAAATTAGGCTTCCTAATAAGACAACTCAGATCTGAAGCTACACAGGAATCTGCTGCTGCAACAGTGCAATAAAAAAGACAACATTAATAGAATCAAACCCATTTTTTGTTGCATTTTATTAGAGTATAAAAATAAATGCCTTTAAAATAGGATGCAAGCAACACTAGTTTCTGAACTGATAGACTATAATCAATTTAAACAGAACAGATCTTAATGTTTGCATTCTTATACCATTTTGTACAATAATTATCATGAATAAATTCAAACAAACTAAAACTTACAGCTGATTAATAACGGTATCTAAATTGAGTTTTTATTATATCAAAAACCTGTTGAAATGCTGCTGTTATTTTTTACTGTCCCACAAAAGCGCGTCGCAGCCTCCAGGAAAGCTTCTTTCATAACTTCGCCGTCTTTCGAAAGACTTCATGTGTTTCGCAAGAACGTGACTAACACGATAAGATGCTCTGGTAGCAGCCTTGCTCTTGTTGTTGGGCCTGGTGGAAATGGACTGCTGTGCATTTAGCTGTCCTTTCAGGCCCCTCCCCTTTTGGAGCGTAGGGCAGAATTAGGAGGGAATTCCGTCTCGTAGCGTTTGTGCACTGTTTTGAAATGCCGCTCCTAAATTACCCTTCTTCGATAAAGCCACGCTCGCATTGCAGATGAGACAGATGCACTTTGAATTGGAATAGATACAAAAATAATGATCCTCCCACTTGGAGTGAAAATTATATATTTTGGGCTTTTTTGCTTCTGCCATAATTGCGGTCTTGTGTGTGTGCGGACTGTCACTCCTGTTGACCATCCATGCTGTTGACACGGACAACGTCAGCGAACTAGTGCACTGCTCACCAGCCACGCCCGGACACATGGGGTGAGGCCGGCCAATCACAAAGCTTTGATGCGTTCAAGTGCATTATTCTGGCACGGGAACATTATGTTACAGGACATTAACGATAAAACAGAATATTGTTGTTCTATTTTTAGACACATCTCGCGATCGACTGGGAATCTCCCCGCGACCCTTCTTTTTAACTAGTTGCTGCTCTTGTTCTGACATCTTCGCTTGCGCTGAACACTCACAACACATGTCACTCCCACGTGGCCGAGTGGGCTTTTAGGGAGGGGCGAAAGCACACCCAGCAAAATAATCATATTTTGTCAATTATGCTGTTTTCCTAATCGTCGCAAACCATAATCGTAATCGCGATTAAAATACGATTAATTGCACAGCCCTAATTTATACTGTGCATATTGTTATATTATGCACTTGTTTTTCTTATATCTTCTACTATATATTTAAATTCTACAATGTAACAATCCCAATTTCCCCCGGAGATCAATGAAGTATTTCTGATTCAGAGTGGGACATTGGGTGGCCAGTCAAATCCTCTGGAAAAACTCCAGTTCCACATTTTTGTTCCACTCCATAGCCGATGCATTAGCCACTATTAAAACTGTGTTGAACACTGTCTTTACAACACATGTGCAAATACATAAATGTAAACATATTTTTCTAGCACGCACCTCCACTATCCAACTGTGCCGGTGACAGCTAATGTAATTTAGCTGTATAAACTATAAATGCTATCCAGCTCAAAACGTTGACCGGAAGGCCGGAGGCTAGCTGAACGTGGCCGCTAGTTGGCCTATTGTAAAAGCTAAACACACTACACAACTCAAACTAATATCCATGAATGAAACGCTATAGAGACTGTGCTACAGTGGAATAAATAAAAGCAATATTATTTCGTGTTTTAAAGAAATAAACTCCCCTTGATTTTAGATACTTACTGTTGTCCGTTGTCAGATTAAATCGGATGAAATTAATGAAAGTGAGGTGATTGTGGGTAACGTGGTTACGTCACGTTAACGTAAAGCGCGACGTAACGTTGCCGGGCGTAACTACGGAATCTTCTTCTGGTTTATTGTTGTTGTAATAAAAATGATTATTATTACTATTAAACAAAAAGCATTTCAAATACAGTCAGTAGCCAGTGGGGGGAGTGGTTTTCACCATCATTATCATCATTGTATATGTTTTAAATGACTAATATTGGCCTACAATACCCCTTTATTGATCAAATAGGAATATAATTGTCTTTTAAATAACGTAAACTAAAGGGAACAATCTATTTGACACAGCTGAAGCTCTGGCCTTCCTTAAAAACTAAGTAATTTAATAAAAATCACAGTTGTATTACACACAATGCACTGTTTTTTGAGAACAGAAATTGATAAATAATGCACCATAAAAAATTCTGACGAAAAATAAAAATTATTATGAATACAAATAAAATAAAAGAAGCCTCACGTGAGTTACTACAAGCTATAAAGTAGATTTTAAAAACGTTTTATAGAATAAAAGCTCACTGCGGGACGTCGTAGAAATGCGTGTGTGCACCACGACAAAAGAGCCTCATTCACTTTACATTGGGGTTTTTTGCGTGGTGCCGACACGCAAATGTAACAGAATGCGTGACTCCACCACGCAATGCGGTGTTAAGGTTGCGTGGTGGAGTCACGCATTCTGGTGAGATCAGGTTGGTTCAGGGACCCCCGCAGGAGAACGGTGGTTTACGTTTGTAAACTCTAGTTCTGGAGTGACGTGAGGTGTGTGTGTAGGAAAAATGCATTCAGTAAAGACTATTGCATTTATCCCAGAGTAAGAGTCATTTCTCTCCACAATTCCACTTTTCCCCATAATGTCCGTTTCAAAGATACGGCATTGTGACGGCGCGCGCGGCCCCCCTCCCCCGAGGGCGGGCCACGGTGCGTTCATAGACCTCAGTAGAGAGGTGAGACGAAGGGAGAGGTGCCGGCACGGAGATCCCGTGCCCGCGGCGCCCTCCACCTCTTCGGCCCACCCTGTGGAACCGGCGTGCCGGCACTCACGGGGACGGGCTTTCCGTCTTTACGGATCTGGCTGGCGGGGGGAGAACATCTCTCCGCCCGGGACAAGGGGGCGAATCGTGCCTCCTCCCTGTATAATGCACAGATCACTACGTTTTCTAATAAGAATGAGGTTGATCTGTATCCAAATCTAAGTGTCTTTTGTTTCCACAAAGGCTACACTTGTTAACCGTACAAATTCGTACAAATTCCCCATTCGCTGCCCCAGCTGTAGCTCCTGTAAAGGAGGTGGCTAGTGGGCATGCGCAGATGAGAGGGATGAACCGCAGGGAGTGCTATCTAAAGGAGAGCACTATGCGGGTACAGGGACATTATGGCCGGCGTATTGCTGTCAGGGAACACACTACGCCTAGAGCAAAGACTCCAATGCAGTTTACCGTAGTGGTAAAGGCTGCATTATGGCGGAGCCCGCACTCACACAAGAGCGCGTGGCGGTGCGTTCAGGGACCTTAGTAAAACACACTACGCCTATAAAGACTCCGATGAATGTTGTTTACCGTAGTGGTGAGAACAGCATTAGGGTGGAGCGCGCGCTCACACAAGAGCGCGCGGCGGTGCATTCAGGGTCCTCAGTAAATAATCGGCCCTTTCTGTGTCAACCCTCCATGGGCAAATCTTCCCTTCGCGGGGAGTTTTGCGGCGGAACGGGTCACCAGAGAGTATCACAGCTTCATAGCTGCGGCCCCACAGCTGAGGGCTTTCCATTAACACAATGTTCTGGGGAATGGAAACTCAGCTGTGTGCTAACAAGGTGGACGGACAGGACGCTGAAACGGGGCCATTCACTCCAGTTTTGCAGCGTCCCACTGTACCACATGTCTATACACTGTACCACTGTATCACATGGACCACTGTCTTGTGGGTGTGCCACACCCACCTCTTTTATGGGCATGCAAGAGGTAAATCTTTCCTCCCAGGAGGAGATGCGTTTCCTCTCAGCAGAGATTCAGGCTCTGGTGCAGAAACAGGCTGTGTCTGTTGTGCACCCTCAGCACAGAGAAAATGATCTTTATTCCATGTACTTCCTGGTTCTCAGGAGGACAGGGGAATTCAGACCTATTCTAGATCTCAGCGGCCTGAATCGCCACATTTCCTGCAGGAAATTCCGCATGTTAACTATGAAACAGTTACTGGGGCTTGTGCAGCCAGGCGATTGGTTCACCACCATCGACCTGAAAGACGCGTACTTTCATGTAGAAATTGCTCCAGAGCACAGAAAGTGTCTGCGTTTGGCCTTCCAGGGGATAGCCTACGAGTACAACAGACTACCGTTGGGCTATTCCCTATCCCCACGCACATTCAGCAAATGTGTGGCCACAGCGCTTCAACCGCTGCGCGCCCACGGCATGAGAGTTTCCTTTTACTAGACGACCTCATAGTCATGGCTGGGTCCCGGGAACAGGCAATGTTTTGCACAGCACAATTGATCACACACCTAACCAAATTAGGCTTTACGATCAATTGAAAAAAGAGCACCCTCATACCTCACCAACAGGCGTTGTAGTTGGGAGTGGTGCTCGATGCAGGTGTGCTACGCGCCACCCTGTCAGAGAGCAGAAGTGCGTCCCTTCTCCGGGCGGTTCACAGGCTGCGACAGGGGGCGACAGTGACAGCTTTAACTGTCATGCAGACTTTGAGTCTCATGGCGGCTGCTCACATTGTGGTCCCACTGGGGTTACTGCACATGCGCCGCCTGCAGAGGTGGTTCTCCAGCCTGCGTTTGGATCCCAAGAGGCACAAACGACGGCTGGTGACCATCCCCCCTCAGTGGAGGGCAACCTCCGGTTTTGGGGGTCCCCGGATCACCTCCGGAGGGGGTCTCCACTGGGACGGATGACCTCCTACATCACAGTGTTCATGGACGCATCCAGAACAGGATGGGGAGGGACCTGCCTGAAGAGGGCTATAGGTGGGCGCTGGGCTCTAACAGAGTTTCGACACAGCAACCTCCTAGAGCTACGGGCGGTAGTGTTAGTCCTCCAGCATTTCATGTCCCTAATTCAAGGGAGACATGTAATGGTCAGGAGCGACAACAGCACCACAGTGGCTTATATCAACAGGCAGGGCGGAGTCCGCTCCCCCGCCTTGTTGACCACAGCGGAGAGGCTGTGGTTGTGGGCTTCAGAGGTGCTGTTAGCCCTGAGAGCTCTCCATATCCCGGGACTGGAGAACAGGGGGGCCGACCTCATGTCGAGGGGCTGCCAGGCGAATGGACGCTTCACCCAGAGGTGGTGAAGCAGATCTGGGCCCAGTTCGGGAGAGCGGAAGTGGATCTGTTCGCCAGCCGGCGCAACAACCACTGTGCCCTGTGGTTCTCCATGGCCCTGGGCGACGACCCGCCCTTGGGGGTGGACGCGTTTGCACACGTGCCATGGCCAAGGAAGCTGCTATACGCCTTTCCACCGCTGCGTCTCATTCTCCCTCTCCTGGGGAGACTGAGGCGAGAACGTCTGTCAGTCATCCTAGTAGCTCCGGACCGCGTCGGGGCGCCGTGGTACTCAGAGATGACACAGATGAAGGTGGGCCAGCCCTGGGCGGTTCCCCAGTTCTGGGGGGCGATGTCTCAAGAGGCAGGTGCAATCGGGGCGTTACCCACTCTCGGCCAACCTCTCCAGGCTTGGCTCCTGAGAGGGACAGGCTGAGACAGGGTGGATTGTCTGACAGCGTTATTCAGTCTATCCAGGCAGCTAGAGCTGGATCCACCACAGCCTGTTACAGGCCGAGGTGGCTAGGATTCCAGCGATGGTGTGAGGAGAGGAGAATAGAGCCCCTATCTTGTGAGTTAGGCTCTATTTTTTCCTTCTTACAGTTACTGGTGGACAGAGGGCTTGCGCATTCAACAGTGAAAGTGTATGCAGCAGCCATTTCGTCCTGCCATGAGGGATTTGGCGGCAGGTCAGCCTTTAGTCAACCACTGATGTTGCGTATTTTACAGGGGGTTAGGTGGCTGCGCCCAGTAGTGCACGCCTCCACCCGCAGTGGGACCTGCCCCTAGTGCTCGGAGCTCTGGTCTTAGAACCATTTGAGCCTCTGGAGCTCTCCTCCCTAAAAGCACTGTTGTGGAAGACAGCTTTGCTTCTTGCCTTAACGTCAGCCAAAAGAGTGTCCGAGTTAACTGCTCTGTCGGTGCACCCGAGCTGTTTACTGATTCGGGGTGACCGGAGCGACGCGACACTCAGACCGAACCCCTCCTTTGTGCCCAAGAGCCTAAGGAGTGCGTTCAGGTCGAGGGCTATTCAGTTAGGGGGTTTTAGTCTTCCCCCCCATGCATGGTGGGGACAGGGAAGCTAAACTGCACCTCCTCTGCCCGGTGCGTGCGCTAGCATGTTATGTGGAGCGCACGGCTGCCCTTAGACGCACCGAACAGCTGTTCGTGTGCTTCGGGGGCGGGGTGATCGGGAAAGCTCTGTCCAAGAAACGCCTGGCAGGCTGGCTCTGCGAGTGCATTGCACATGCCTACGGACAGGCAGGGAGAGCCTGCCCCACGGGGGCTCGTGCGCACTCCACACGGGCTGTAGCTGTGTCAACAGCCTTATTCAATGGTGTGAGTGTGGAGGATATATGCACAGCGGCGTCTTGGTCGACGCCAGGCCCCTTCATAAGGTTTTATGGTGCCCAGCAAACAATGTGGGCTTCGTAAATAATTGGACAGCCTTCTGGGGAAAACCTGGTCTGATTAAGAGAGACGGCATTCATCCTACTTTGGAAGGTGCAAATCTCATTTCGGCAAACATTTCAGGGCTTTGTGGACTTAATCCATGACAAACTGGAGTTGAGACCAGAAGGCGGAGTCGCAGTCTTACACGCTTCTCTGCGCTCTCTCCTAGGCAGTCATCCATAGGAATCCCGAACCCAATAAAATACCCAATATTAGCGGTGTGTGTGTCTGCCCAAGGACAAGTTAAGGTAAAACCTAATAGAGGTGTCATACATAATAACCTAATAAAAGTAAATGTAACAACTACTACAGTGCAACAAAACAGGAATATTAAATGTGGTCTCTTAAACATAAGATCTCTAGCATCTAAAGCAATATTGGTAAATGATTTAATATCAGATTATAATATTGATATATGCTGTCTCACTGAAACTTGGTTGAGACATGAAGAATATGTCAGCATAAATGAGGCCACTCCACCCAGCCATATCAATACTCATATTGCCCGAGGCACGGGCCGAGGAGGTGGAGTTGCAGCAATCTTTGACTCAAGTTTACTTATCAATACTAAACCAAAATTAAATTATACCTCCTTTGAAAGTCTCGTTTTTAGTCTTACGCATCCGACCTGGAAAACTTTGCAGCCAATCTTATTTGTTACAGTGTACCGTGCACCAGGTCCTTATTCAGAATTCTTATCTGAATTCTCTGAGTTTTTATCAACTTTGGTTCTTAAAACAGATAAAGTAATTATCGTAGGTGACTTTAATATTCATGTTGACGATGATAAAAATAGCCTTACTGTTGCATTTAACTCTATATTAGATTCTGTTGGTTTTTGTCAGAGTGTAAATAAACCAACCCACTGCTATAATCACACTCTCGACCTTGTTCTGACTTATGGTATTGAAATTGAGCAACTATTAGTCGAACCGCATAATCCTGCTTTATCCGACCATTTCTTAGTTGTGAAGTAAAAACTTCTTTGCAGCAATGTTGAGCCAATCATCAAATGAGGGAAACTGGATTCGCCTGTCAATACACTGATATTTATTGAGAGACAGACAATTACATACGGCCGGGAGATCATCCTAGTTTCACACTGTCCTTGTGCTCCACCAAGGTAATCTCTGAACCAAAAGACACAAAACATCTAACCAACACGAGGAGAGGCGGGCTCCCAGAAAGCCCGCGTATACCTAATTAGTAGCAGATGTGAGACAATAGTCTACTTGTCTCAAAGAGATCCAGACAAGCCTCAACCCTCCCCCATGAATATAGGAGAAGCGTTTCACCTGTGACCTCAACTTACACAGGAGTCTTTGACTGACTACAAGTAGATGTTTGCAGTATCACAGATTCTATAAAACAATAAGAAACTCTATAAACAGATCAGATGAAAATATTCTCTTACATTAGTAACTTTTGAAGTACTGTTACGAGACTACAAAGCATTAGTCAAAAGCTCCTGCAGCAGAAACCTATCTGTTAGTGCTATAGCCAAATTTAAGGAAGAGATTCCACCAATACTTAACTCGATAGCATGTCTGCATGTAAGGGAGGAAACTTATACAAAATGTACACCACCCCAAATTGATCATGTTGTTGATAGTGCTACAGATGCGCTGCGAATAAAATTAGACTCTGTTGCTCCTTTGAAAAAGAAGAAAATAAAACAACATAGATTAGCTCCATAGCATAATGCCGAAACCCGCAAAATAAAGCAAAAGTCGAGACAACTTGAAAGGATATGGCGTTCCACTAAACTTGAAGAATCTCGTTTAATTTGGCATATTACTCTCAATGAATATAAGAAAGCACTGCGTAAAGCGAGAGCAGCCTACTACTCTTCATTAATAGATGAGAATAAGAATAATGCAAGATTTCTTTTCAGTACTGTAGCCAGGCTGACAGAAAGCCACAGCTCGATTGAGCCTTCTATTCCCATAGCACTCAGTAGTAATGATTTTATGTGCTTTTTTAACGATAAAATTGTTACTCTTAGAAACAAAATTAATGACCTCTTGCCTTTGACCAGTATAGTGTTATCAACAGCTCCCGGAAACATAAGTTCTAATATTACACTAGAATGCTTTTCAGCCATTAACCTTGAACAATTACATTCAATGATTCTCTCTTCTAAACCATCAACGTGTATCTTAGACCCAATTCCAACTAAGCTGTTGAAGGAAGTTTTTCCATTAATTAGCACTTCTTTATTAAATATTATGAATACGTCTTTATTATCAGGCTATGTTCCACAATCATTCAAAGTAGCAGTGATAAAACCGCTTCTTAAAAAGCACAACCTCGATCCAGAGGTTTTAGCCAATTATAGACCTATTTCTGATCTTCCGTTCCCCTCAAAAATTCTTGAGAAAGCGGTCGCAAAACAGTTGTGTGATTACTTAAAAAACAATGATTTATTTGAAGATTTTCAGTCTGGCTTTAGAACACATCATAGCACAGAGACAGCTCTGGTTAAAGTCACAAATGACATTCTAATAGCCTCTGACAAGGGACGTGTCTCTATTCTTGATTTGCTCGATCTCAGTGCTGCATTTGATACTATCGACCATGATATCTTATTGCAAAGACTAGAGCACTTAGTTGGCATACAGGGAACTGCTTTAGGCTGGTTTAGGTCCTATCTATCTGAACGCTCTCAGTTTGTACGTGTGAACGATGAATCTTCCACGCAAACCAAAGTTAGCCATGGAGTGCCACAGGGCTCAGTGCTCGGACCTATTTTGTTCACATTATATATGCTTCCGTTAGGCAATATTATAAGGAATCATTCTGTACATTTTCATTGTTATGCGGATGATACTCAACTATATTTATCAATCAAGCCTGATGAAATTAATCATCTAAATAAAATTCAAGACTGCCTTAAGGACTTAAAAACGTGGATGACCTTAAACTTTTTGATGTTAAACACGACCAAAACTGAAGTTATTGTACTTGGCCCGAAGAATCTACGAAACAAATTATCTAAGGATATACTAACTATGGATGGCATTAATTTGGCCTCCAGTGAGACTGTAAGGAATCTTTGTGTTATATTTGATCAGGATTTATCCTTTAACGCCCACATAAAATCAATTTCAAGGACCGCCTACTTCCATCTACGTAACATTGCAAAAATCAGGCATATCTTGCCTCAAAACGATGCAGAGAAACTAGTCCATGCACTTGTTACTTCAAGGCTGGATTATTGTAACTCTTTATTATCAGGGTGTATCGTCAAGTCGCTTCAGCTGATTCAAAATGCTGCAGCTCGTGTACTAACCAGAGTTAGGAAAAGGGACCACATTACTCCTGTTCTGGCTGCCTTACACTGGCTCCCTATAGAACACAGGATATAATTTAAAATTCTTCTTCTCGCCTACAAAGCCCTTAATGGGCAGGCGCCATCTTACCTTAAAGAACTCATTATACCCTACTGTCCTACTAGGGCATTGCGTTCCAAGAGTGCAGGGTTGTTGGTTGTTCCTAGAGTCTCTAAAAGTACAATGGGAGCCAGAGCCTTTTCTTATCAAGCTCCACATTTGTGGAATCAGCTTCCAGTTTGTGTTCGGGCGGCAGACACCCTATCCGTTTTTAAGAGTGCGCTTAAGACCTTCCTTTTTGATAAAGCTTATAGTTAGGGCTGATTAGATTCATCCCCTAGTTTTGCTGATATAGGCTTAGTTTGTCGGGGGACATCTTACTTCTTCCTTCTCTCTGTCTATACCTGTGTACTCTCATGTTCCGATTAACCCAGCTTCCCCAAATTTCTTTCTTTTTGGTGTCTATATACGCTGGGTTCCGGAGTCATGGATGATCCTGCGCTCCTCTGTCCTGGATCGCGAGCCCTGGATCTTGAGTCGTGGCTGTGGTCCTGGATCATAGGTCCTGGATGGATATCCTCGTGGATTCATCTTCCTATTATACACACATGCATTTCCAAACATTTGGACTACCTATGTTGCAAATGTATTATCTTTTCAATTTACACACGGCATCTATTGCACGTCTGTCCGTCCTGGGAGAGGGATCCCTCCTCTGTTGCTCTCCCTGAGGTTTCTCCCATTTTTCCCTTTAAACTGTGGGTTTTCTTTGGAAGTTTTTCCTTGTACGATGTGAGGGTCTAAGGACAGAGGGTGTCGTATTGTCATACTGATATTTTGTACAAACTGTAAAGTCCACTGAGACAAATGTAACATTTGTGATATTGGGCTATATAAATAAACATTGATTGATTGATTGATTGATTTTATCTCTTGGACATATCGGGCTCTTTCTCCTCGTCTGTGCTTGCGGGGGCAACACAGGACTGGTAGTGGGGGGGGGGGTTGTGGATCAGTTGGCATCTGACCCCCTCCCCGGACGTAATGCGCCTTCGCTGTTCTCGGGCCCTCTGAGGGTCCCGGGATGCAGCGAGGGGCGCGCTGACTTTAGTCCACACACTCTGCACGGGGTCAGTGTTTGAGTGTGGGGCATGGGCTCTGGCGCTCTCCCTGTTATCCTTAGGGATTCAGGGAGGCAGGCGTGTAGTAAGCCCATTCGGGGCCGAGGGGGCTCTCCCCATCCGTCTATGGGCGGGGGGGGGGGGGGGGGTCCCCCGGCACTGTCTTCCAGTGCAGCAGGGTGTGCTCTGTCAGCCACAGCCCAGATTTCAACCGGGTTAAAGGA
Organism: Gymnodraco acuticeps; assembly: GCF_902827175.1. Classification (NCBI taxonomy): domain Eukaryota; kingdom Metazoa; phylum Chordata; class Actinopteri; order Perciformes; family Bathydraconidae; genus Gymnodraco; species Gymnodraco acuticeps. The sequence continues at coordinate 429,389 of NW_022989777.1, forward strand.
GAATGTGGGGCAGCAGCTGTTGACCAGAAAAGCCGGTCAGGGGCAGTAGGGTGGAATGTTGTTGGACGACAGTGCGCGTATACATCGCGGCTCCACCCACTGTACCCATAGAGTCCAGTAGAGGGCGGAGCCTGTGAGAGATATAACGTTGGCTTACGTATTGTAACCCTTGTTATATTAGCACAGGCGGAGCCCTCTACTCAGGGCACTGTCTGTCCTATTCCGCTCACTGAAGAGAGGTGTAGGATGATAGTCAGGAGGCGAGGCCTCCTTTTATACGGTGTGATGCGCGCACATTCAGGTAGGCCCGCCCAAGGCCGGCTACATCTATAGAAGTCTCAGTGGGAGAATGCTCGCAGGGTAAGATAGTACCCATAGAGTCCAGTAGAGGGCTCCACCTGTGCTAATATAACAAGGGTTACAATATGTAACCCAACGTTCTATTTCTAGGTGGGGTAGGTACGTTTCAGAAACCGGCTCGAGATACACTTTTTGTTATATTCCATGGAATGCTCTTAACATCCCGATAGCAATGAATATCTTAAGTGCTTTGACAAAAAATCCATAACAAAATGTAATCTGTGGAAGCCGTAATACTGTAAGAAGCACGACCAATCCGTTTAGCCGGGTCGGCTAAACAAATTGGATTGCCGCCCTATCTGTCAGCCTTCCATCTCGTGCACGCACAAATGTATCTCGTGCCCTCATTGGGCGTGCCGTCATTGGGCGTGCATTGCAGCAGTACTTCAATGACTCGCCAGCAACAGGCGTCCACTTTCACCAGTCTGCTGACGTCATGTGCGCGTTCATGTGTGTTGGAGGAGGTGCTCTGTAAGGAAGTCTGAAGGAAGGGGCGGATTCTTTCGGCTGTGTACTTTCAAATTTTAGTGCACTCGAGCCGGTTTCTGAAACTTACCTACCCCACCTTTAAGGTAATAAGGTACAGTAGAAGCCCTTTTTTATCAGTAACGAATTTAGCAGTTGAACATAAAAGTCAACTAACTGAGGGTCACTTGCAATGACAGTGTTGTGTCTAACTGTAAGCTTGTCACTCAGAGTAACCTACAGTTAATTTAGCTGCTGGAGAAGAACGATCAGGGGGGGAGGGGGGGGAGAGAGCTGTGATTGATGGGCCATTAGTTGTGTAAATACACAGCTGAGAGCTGCCGTTTCATTCAGACTGTTTAAAAAACGGTAACAACTGACTATTTTTCTTAGCGGATGCATGTCAATTTAAATCAATACAACTATTTTTTAAATCAATAAAAACATTTCAATTAATATTGGGAGTCATGTCGTTACTTTGTTGAGAATGTGGCCATGTAATAAGCGGGATAATTTGCAGCGACTTGTTCCTTATGGGGAAAATAACACCCTTCAGCTGATCAAGATCCCTCCGCTACGCGTTGGGATTCTGAGCTGCCGACGAGGCTCCATTAAAATATAAATATTTGTAGTGAATTACTGAGTTTAGGCACGTTAATAACGTTTTAATGAAGTTGAATACAGTATATTCATATGTGTCAGTGATTTCATGTCAATTCGGCGAACATAAACATAAATGATCGTGGTGAAGATGATGATAAACTGGATGTGGCCAAGTACTTGAACATTTTTTTCACAAACATAGCCACAACTCTTGTAAATAAATTACCCTCCCACTCAGGGCTTTTTGGAGTAGATCACATCATGACCTACTACAAAAACCTAGGGGTACGCAAAGATGATTTCAGTCTAGCAAGGGTAACAACAGCAGAGGTACTCATTAAACTGAGCGCCCTCCAACCTAACAAGGCCACTGGCCAGGACAATATCCCCTCCAAATTCCTCAGAGACACAGCAACCGCCATCTCACCAGTCATAGCTCACATAATTAACCTCTCCATAAAACAGGGAAAAGTACCCAAAGACTTTAAAATTGTAAGAGTAACCCCCCTGCACAAAAAGGGCAGCAAATTGGACCCAGGCAACTACCGCCCTGTTTCTATACTTACCTCCATCTCGAAAGTCATGGAAAAAATAGTATATGAACAGGTCGAAAAGTACCTCGCGGAAAAGAAACTAATCTATGAATTTCAATCTGGCTTTAGAACATCCCAGTCCACTGACACATGCCTTCTTTATTTGAGCGACCACATCAAACAAGAGGTGGACGAGGGCAAGTACTGCGGCATGGTGATGCTGGACCTACAAAAGGCTTTCGACACTGTCAATCACCCCATTCTGATTGACAAGCTAAAAGCCTATTGGTTTTGATAAACTATCGGTGAGCTGGATGCAATCCTACCTGGAGGGGAGAGAACAGATGGTGGAGGTAAACGGTACTCTGTCCCCCCCCCTCCCAGTGAGCTGTGGTGTTCCACAAGGAAGCATATTAGGTCCGTTACTGTTCCTAATTTATGTAAATGACATGTCATCAGCATGTGACTGCAACTTGTTCCTGTTCGCGGACGACTCAGCCCTGCTGGTCTCTGACAGGAACAGGTTGCAGGTTGAAAAAACCCTCAGCTCCGAGCTCGGCAGAATCTGCACCTGGCTCGCCGATAATAAATTATCATTACACCTGGGTAAAACAGAGTCCATTCTCTTCGGTTCGAAACATAATCTCAGCAAATCCGACGACTTCTCAGTTGCAGTGGGCGACATTATTGTCACAAGTAAGAAGGAAATTACATACCTAGGATCTATTCTTGAGGCAAACCTCTCCTGTGACAAAATGGCATCCAATGTAATAAAAAAAGTCAATCAAAGAACTAGATTCCTATACCGGATCTCCTCTCTGATAAACAAAAACACCCTGAAAACTCTGGCAGGAGCACTCATTCAAGAGTACTATGACTATGCTTGCACGTCATGGTACCATAGCACCTCCAAGGCGCTAAAAATAAAACTTCAAACATCGCAAAATAAACTGGTCAGACTACTGCTTGACCTTTCATCTAGAACCCACCTCACCTCTGCCCACTTTGACAACCTAGGATGGCTTAGAGTAGACGACAGAGTACAGCTACTTGCAATGGGCCTGGTCTACAAGATCCACTACACCTCTATGGTACCCATGTACATGTCAAAATTCTTCCCAAAGGTCAAGGAATACCATGATCATAACACCAGAGGGAGCTCCACAAATCATGTGAAACCCAGATTTGGCACAAAAAAGGGGGAATACACGTTTCGCAATTATGCCACATCAAGGTGGAACGCTCTTCCCACAACTGTAAAGGAAAGTAAAACTATACTTACCTTCAAAACCTCTCTTAAAGAGCACCTTCGGGGGAGAGCAATGCAAAACTGGCCCCGGTAATGGTACAAATCTCAACCTGTCGTTCAATGGACAGCTTCCCCCCCCCCCCCATCTATGTATATACTCGCATTTTAGACTCTGTTACTAACTGTATATCTGTAGACTTGGTATGTCTTAAATGTCCGGTTAGGATGTATTAGAACAAAATCTAAAATGAAAATTGTAAACAAGCAATCTGTATGTAAAAAAAACACCTGTATGTAAATTGTAAATAAGCCATCTGTATGTCAAATATGTCTTATATGTCTTAAATGACATGATGAATTGGAAATGGGGGACCCGTTATGTAAACAAGTCGAAAGTCTTTCTCTGGTCTGCATCCCCTTAACAATTGTATGTTTTGAGCTGTACTGTACTGTACCCAATATACAAGCTGTTAATAAACTTTTCAATTAATCAATCAATCAATGATTAAATTAGGATTACAAATCAAGAGCCGAGACTTCCGGTTGGACGAACATGTGAGGGCTGCGTTGTCTCGTTCTCCCACGATTTTACTTTCTACATTTAATTTAAAACCACCGAAGTTGAGTTAAACCCGTATTGTGTGAACATAATTTGGACTATAAATCAGAACAAGCCGATGTGATGCCGAAACCTGCGTTGAAAACGGAGACGAAACAGGCAAAAAAGACCGAAACTGCTGTCTCAAGTGCAAGTGAAGTTGCTGGCGCGGACATGGCTAGCATAATTAGCCTGCTTGAAGAGCACAGAGCTAGCATTTCAGCTGATTTCAAAGCTGCCTTTGCGGTACTGGAGGCGAAGCTGAACCAAACGCAGACCACAGTAGCAGAACATGGGGAACAAATAGACTCTCTTGAGACCAATGCCAATCTGCAAGATCAGCGACTCCGTATACTCGAGGAGAAGTGTGCGGTATTAGCAGATAGCAATGCTAAGCTAGCTGCGAAGACCGCAGATCTGGAAGGTCGGAGCCGCAGAAATAACATCAGAATCATTGGACTTCCTGAGTCTATTGAGGGACCCCGGCCTACAACCTTCTTTTCTGAATTTTTGGTGGAGCTGCTAGGCAATGAAACTCTCCAATCCCCTCCCGAGCTGGACCGTGCACACAGAGCGCCGGCTGCTAGGCCGCAGCCAGGGACGAGACCGCGACCTGTGATATTGCGGCTGCATCGCTACCAAGTAAAGGACCTGATTGTCCGGGAGGCCCGCAAGAGACGAGGGGATCTCCGCTACCGTGGGACACCAGTGCAGATCTACGAGGACTTCACACAGGAGGTTCTCGAACAGCGGGCGAAATACCGAGACATCATGTCAAAGCTGTACAACCTAGGCCTCAGACCGGCTCTTCTGTTCCCTGCTCGCCTGCAGATCACACTTGGAAGTGGGGCTAAGAAAAGGTTCCCCTCGCCCCTGGAGGCTGTAGCCTTTGCAGCTGGCTATGAACGCGAGCCGGCTAACTAACCACTGATGTTGTGCTAGGCTAGTGGTGGCTGAGCTAAGCTGGGCTAGGCTAAACCGCGCTGGCGCTGCATTGATGGTGGACTGGGTACGTTACAACCGTTATGTTGGGACACAATTGATTGTATAATCTAACGTTACCTAGCCATGACAGCGCACAATGCGACATGTTGTCTACATTTATTTTTTGTATGATTACATTTGTATATTTACACTATATACCCGGGGTGTTTTTTGCACTTTTTCGAATGTCCTTGTTAACTCATGCTGTTCACAATTGTTTCTGGGCACTTTACAGCCGTCGTTCTGTTGGGACGTCATTTCTTTTATAACTAACGTTGCTCGGCCAAGTCAGCAGACGATGTGACATGTTTACATCTATTTTAATTTAATTTAATTGTTTTCATTTTTGTATTTACACTATACCCGGGATGTTCTTGCACTTTTGCAATGTTCTTGTTAACATTTGCTGTTCACAATTGTTACACTTACTAAGGAGGTTGTATCTGCATGATGTGGGTACTGAGACACCTTGAAGAAGGAGAGATGATTCAGGTAGGGAAGTTATTGCCAATTTCATTGGCAGATGGAGCTCAGGGGTGGGGAGGGAGGGGGTCTAGGGTATGGGAGGAGGTGGGAAGGAGTAGAGGATGGGAGGGAGAGGGTGGGGCATTTATCTTGATGGGGCTACAGGTTTCCATTTGTTTGAGGCAGCTGTTTCAATTACATTCTGTTTTGTCATCTTTATGTACACTGTTCTCTCCATTTTTAGTTGTGGATGTTCTAAGGCTGATCTTACACCTTCGATGCTGTATGCAGTGTCATGGCTAATATAACTGGTACAGGGACTGGTGGTGGACAGGCGGTCAGGATACTCTCTTTGAACACTGGTGGGTTGAATGCTTCGGTGAAACGCACAAAGATTATGACACATCTTAAAAACCTGAAGGCGGATATAATGTTTATACAAGAGACACATCTCTGTAAATCTGATCAGCGAAAGCTGAATAGGCCGTGGATTGGACAAATGTTTCATTCACAATTTAACCTAAAGACAAGGGTCACAGCCATTTTAATTCGGAAAAAAGTAAATTTCACCCCTACTAATACAATTTTAGATCCAAATGGACGTTATGTCATCATTTCTGGTACTCTCTATCAGAAGCCGGTCATCTTAGTTTCTGTGTATGCTCCCAATTGGGATGATCATAATTTTGTGAAATCGCTATTCTCCACCATCCCCAATTTGAATTCCCATCTACTGATACTGGGAGGAGATATGAATTGTGTTATAGACCCAACACTAGACAGATCTAGTTCCAGAACTGTGGCGCCCTCTAAAATGGCACAGACTCTCTCTGCTTTTATGGACCACTATGGCTACGTCGACCCGTGGAGATTTTTACACCCCTCGGCTAGGCAATACTCTTTCTTTTCCCATGCACATCGTTCATACTCTCGCATAGATTATTTTATTGTTGATAAAACATTTATTTCGTCGATTGTCTCCGTTCAATACTCACCGATAACTGTATCAGATCATTCAACTGTGATCCTGGACCTTCACTTTGATCATAAGCCTAAGGAATTTAGATTTTGGCGTCTTGACCCTCTTTTACTTTCTGATGCAGCCTTTTGTGAGTGTATTTCGGAATCAATTGCATTCTTCTGTGAGACCAACCAAAATGAAGAGACCTCTGCGTCCCTACTCTGGGAAACCCTTAAAGCTTTTCTTAGGGGTAAGATCATCTCGCATACGTCTCATGTTAATAAACTTCGTAGAGCACGCCAAAGAGAACTGGAAGAATCTATCATTAATCTAGACAACCAACTATTTTCCACTCAATCACCTGATCTATCTAAAGAACGGATGGGGCTCCAAACAGAACTTGACCTTCTCCTAACAAGAGAGGCTGAACGACTCCTTCTACACTCACGAGGGTCTATATATGAACATGACGATAAAGCTGGCCGTCTCCTGGCCCACCAACTAAAGGCTAGGGTGGCCTCGAACCAAATCACCCAGATACGGGACGGGTTGGGCTCTCTCACTTCTGACCCGGGAGAGATTAATAACATCTTTAAAACCTACTACTCTCGTCTCTACACGTCTGAATCCCCTGATAACGAAGATCAGCTACATACATTTTTGGATAAATTGGATATGTCCAAGATTTCGACTAACGACCAACAGACACTAGATGCCAACCTGCAGCTTGCTGAGATTAAAGAGGCAATACAGTCCATGAATAGTGGCAAATCACCGGGACCTGACGGATACCCGGTAGAATTCTACAAAAAATTCTCAAATCAACTTTCCCCATTATTATTAGATATGTTTAATTCGTCGTACGTCCAAGGCTCACTGCCGCCTACCCTTATGCAAGCCTCTATCTCTCTGATCTTTAAGAAGGGTAAGGACCCGTTGAGCTGTGCATCATATCGCCCAATCTCGCTCCTGTCTGTAGATGTGAAAATACTTGCGAAGATTTTTGCTCGCCGGTTGGAATCTATTATACCCTCCATCATTTCGGAAGATCAGACAGGATTCATAGGGGGGAGGCACTCCTTCACAAATGTCCGAAGACTTCTCAGCGTCATCCACAGCCCGCCTTCTCCTGCTGAACCGGAGGTTGTCATATCTCTTGATGCTGAGAAGGCCTTCGACAGGGTTGAGTGGGCCTATCTGTTTTCTGTCCTTCAACAGCTGGGCTTAGGTCCAGGCCTCGTCTCCTGGGTTAGACTTCTGTACTCTTCTCCTCACTCCTCTGTATGTACGAACACCCAGCGCTCCAAATTCTTTCCTCTTTTTCGCGGGACGCGTCAGGGGTGTCCGCTCTCCCCACTACTATTTGCAATTGCTATCGAGCCATTGTCGATTGCTCTAAAAGCAGAGAGAGGAATTAAGGGGATTCAGAGAGGGGATATCGAACACAGGGTCTCGTTATATGCTGACGACCTCCTTCTGTATGTGCGCGATCCTATAGCTAGTACTCCACACATTCTCTCACTTTTGACCACTTTTGGTTCATTTTCAGGATACAAATTAAACATCCAAAAGAGTGAATGTTTCCCTATCAACCAATTGGCTACAGAATTACCTCCGTTGTCGTTGCCTTTTAGAATATCCAACTCAGGGTTTAAATATCTGGGCATTGCAATCACGCAGTCTTTTAGTGCGCTACGGGAACAAAATCTTACTGTCCTGACGGCAACAGTCAAATCTGACCTGCAGAGGTGGGGCCATCTGGCACTCTCTTTAGCAGGAAGAGTTCAGACAATAAAAATGAATGTACTGCCCAGATATCTATACATGTTCCAATGCCTACCTATTTTTTTGCCTAAATCTTTTTTCACTGCTATTGATAATATTATTTCCTCATTTATTTGGGCTGGTAAACATGCAAGAGCTAGTAGACCATTACTGCAGAGGGACAGGTTCCTGGGTGGGCTTGGTTTACCTAACCTTATGGGTTACTACTGGGCCACAAACACACACAAGATCATGCTCTGGTTCACTTCACCCCAGAGTGACTGGTGTCTTGTGGAGGCCAACTCATGTCGATCCACGTCACTTCAAGCCCTCGCGTGTAGCACTCTGCCCCTTTCCCCCTCACAATTCACATCTAACCCCGTTGTAATTGGCACTTTAAAGATCTGGGCACAAGTTAGACGTCACTTTGGTTGGCTTACTCTTCCTCAAGCAACTCCTGTCTGTAACAACCATCTATTTTTACCAGCCACAATTGACCCCCGATTTTCTCACTTGAAGAGGGAAGGCCTCCGCTGCATAGGGGAGCTATACATTGATAGCCTGTTTGCCAGTTTTGACCAACTACGGGTTGCCTTTAATCTAAGAGGATCTGATTTCTTTAGATACTTTCAACTAAGGGATTTTGCTAAGACCCACTCTCCACAATTCCCTCAATCCCTGCCTCCCAGTGGAGTGGATCTTGTACTTAGAGCAAGAACTTTGTCTAGGCGCCATGTCTCTTACTTTTATGATCTTTTTTCTCCGGTTGATGAATCTGCCATTTAACAAGATTAGAACTAATTGGGAAAAGGAACTACAGTTCACCTTCTCTGATGACTTTTGGAAGAAGGCCCTGAGAGCCGTTAACTCATCCTCCAGTTGCGCTAGACTCAGCCTAATATAGTTTAAAGTTCTCCATAGACTACATTATAGCAAGGCTAAGCTCTCCAGGATTTATCCAGATAGATTGGATGACCGGTGTGATAGATGCTCCCAGGCCCCCTGCGACCTGACTCACATGTTCTGGTCGTGCCCTAAATTATCTAGCTTCTGGCAATCTTTCTTCGAATGTATTTCTGAAATTGTAGGTCTAAAAATCTCTCCATCCCCTCATGTAGCTATTTTCGGTAGGCCCCCAGATGGAATCAACATTACAAACACTCAAACCAATGTCATGGCCTTTACCTCCTTGATTGCTCGTAGGAAAATCCTTCTTTTGTGGAAATCTCCTTTACCTCCCTCTTTTCAAATGTGGCTGAGTGATACTATGTCTCTTCTAAAGTTGGAAAAAATTAAGTTTACTCTCCGGGGTTCCTCAGATAAGTTTTACGCTCATTGGAGGCCACTGATCAGCTATGTAGACCGTCTTCCCCCTGATATGGTGTCGCTGTAGGGATTCTCCCTTTATTTATCCGTCTATAATTCTGATATGATTACTCCCCTGTCCACCACATAGGCAGCCCATGTGACATCCCTGGATATGTGTTAGTATGTATGTATGTATGTATGTATATGTATATTATTGTATCTATCATTTTGTATTGTATTGATGTACTGTTGCCTCAGTGCTCCGGGAGAGGGGTGGTTGGGATGGGGCGGGGTTAAGGGAAAGTGAGTAAGGGTTCTTTTGGGAGGGAAAAAATGAAAATGCCTTAATTGCTGTAATACAATTCACTGTTACACTTTCTTTTCTTTTTTTACATGTGAATACAAATATAAAAAAAAAAATAAAAAAAAATCAAGAGCCGAGCTGCATTTCATCCCGTTCGTTTTTTTCGACTAAACAACATTATTTTGTTAAATAACAACATGGTGATGTTTTGTAAATGATTACATGTCTCTTATTTAGCACAGAGTATGATATTCGTGACATATGGATCTTAACAAAGTTCCGCTGTACATCCAGCGTACTGTATCTGACTTTATTTCACATGAGCTCCAGTGTGGAACCCCACTGCACCCCCTGGTGGATCAATGATCCATTGCAGCTGGCTTCATAATAATTACATTTATTTATCACGGGGGAGGTCTCAAGTCAAGCTGGAGGTTTTCCCTTGAGCGAGGGCAGATCACGTACCAATCACGGCCCTCGCGTTTCAAACTGTCTTAAATGAAGCGCTACATCTGTAGGTCGCCTTTAAGTGCACTACAGGAAGAGAATAATAATACATTATTACATTACATTACATTTAGCTGACGCTTTTATCCGAGATACAAAACTTGATGAAAACAGAATCATATAAGTACATCAGGTTTCATAGAGCCAAAACAAGTGCTACTCTAGTTTTAGATAAGCCAGTCCTTTATTAGTAGATAAGTGCTTTGTTAGTAATTGTATTGCTCGAAGTGGAGTCGAAAGAGGTGAGTTTTCAGTCTGCGCCGGAAGATGTGTAAGCTTTCTGCTGTCCTGATTTCAATGGGGAGCTCATTCCACCATTTTGGAGCCAGGATAGCAAAGCCACATGTTTTTGCTGATGGGAACTTGGGTCCCCCTCGCAGTGCTGGTGCGGCGAGCCGTTTGGCCGATGCAGATCGGAGTGCACATGCTGGGGTGTATGGTTTAACCATGTCCTGGATGTAGGAAGGGCTCCATTCACAGCATGGTACGCTAGTACCAGTGTCTTGAAGTGGATTCTAGCAGTTACCGGAAGCCAGTGAATGGAGCGGAGGAGCAGCGTGGTGTGGAAAAATTTAGGAAGGTTGAAGACCAGACGAGCCGCTGCATTCTGGATGAGCTGCAGAGGTCGGATGGCACATGCAGGTAGACCAGCCAGGAGGGAGTTGCAGTAGTCTAGGCGTGAGATGACGAGAGCCTGGACCAGAAGCTGCGTCGCTTTCTGGGTCAGCTGGGGACGTATCCTCCTGATGTTGTAAAGCGTGTATCTGCAGCAGCGGGTTGTTGCAGCGATGTTTGCAGTGAAGGACAGGTTGTTATCTAGGGTCACACCCAGATTCCTTGCAGTCTGAGTCAGGGAAACAACAGAGGGGCCGATGTTGATTGTTAGGTCAAGAGTGGGACACTCTTTTCCCGGAGGAAAAAGCAGTTCACTCTTGTCAAGGATGAGCTTGAGGTGGTGAGCAGACATCCACTGAGAGATGTCTGCTAGACAAGCAGAGATGCGTGCGATGACCTGGGTCTCTGAGCGGGGAAAGGACAGAATTAATTGGGTGTCGTCAGCGTAGCGATGGTATGAACTATTGGGCTAATGACTGATCCGAGCGAGTTTGTGTACAGGGAGAAGAGGAGGGGACCAAGGACAAAGCCCTGAGGGACCCCTGTAGTTAATTGACAAGGGTCGGACTCGGACCCCCTCGAAGTTACCCTGTAGGTGCGATCTTTGAGGTATGAGGTGAGGAGGGAAAGTACAGAGCCTGAAACTCCAAGTTCTTGGAGAGTGCAAAGGAGGATCTGATGGTTCACTGTGTCGAATGCAGCAGACAGGTCCAAAAGGATGATGACAGAGGAGAGGGAGGCTGCTTTAGCAGTGTGCAGTTCCTCAGTGACAGCAAGGAGAGCAGTTTCTTGAAACCAGACTGGTGCGGATCCAGAAGGTTGTTCTGATGGAGATAACAGGAGAGTTGTTTAAAGACAGCGCGTTCAAGTGTTTTAGAAAGGAACGGGAGGAGGGAGACAGGCCTGTAGTTCATAACATCGGACGGGTTGAGAGTGGATTTCTTTAGGAGAGGGTTTACTCTTGCCTCCTTGAGACTGTTTGGAAAGTGACCAGAGGTTAGAGAAGTGTTGATGAAATGGGTGAGAAATGGTAGAATATCATATAGCAGGGGTACTCAAATACAAATCTTAAAGGTCCAAAATAAATGTTTCAATAAGACAAAGGTCCGTTTATTACGGTCATTCAAACTTTTAAACAATTGCAACAAGATTCTTAACACGAGGTTGCAAAAACAAAAATAATCTGTATGCAGCAGTTTTCATTGTTATTGTGTCTGTGCTTGACCCCTCAGAGTCGCAGTGTAAGAGCTGCACAGTTATGAATAAAGGTAGCTGCACCCTCTTTCATTCAGCATTCCCATTATTGCTTTATAAATGTCTTGCCCCCTTGTGCGTCCACTGAGGTTCGTCAGGCCCAACACATCTTCAACAAACTCCCCCTTTGCCTCATCATAACAACTCACAAACACCAGCAACTGAGCATTGTCAGTGGTGTCAGTGGACTCACCCACAGCTAAGGAAATGCACTGTGCATTTTTTATTCCATCACAAAGCTGATTAATCAAATCACCAGCCAGTATTTATGTTCTTCTGGTTGCTGTGGAATCTGAGAGGGGGATTTGCTTGATTTTACCTGTTATTTCCTCTTTTTGTTTGCCTTCAAACATGGTCTCCATCACTTCAGTCATGCATTCTTTTATACTGCAGTTATTATCCAGTGGAAAGTCCTTACCTACTGGCCTAGTTCAATCAAAGTGGTTACTTTTTTTTGGCTGGGCAGTGTAGTTTTACACAACGTCTGATTTGACTTTCTCAGGACTTAAAACTGTTTTTTGGGGGCAGACCCCCTCAAAGAAAAAAATATATTTACACACGTAAGGTCATCATCTTAATAGTTGTGTATGCTCATCCGTGAGCAGAGCATCAAGTTGGCATGTCTATTACAGCTGAATGCGGCGATTACCATTTTGTTCAGCAAAACGCCTCACAAACGTATTAAGATCAACAGCTTTAGTGCGTTTTGATTCAATGCTGAGTACAGTCAAACTGACAGTCTCTTCTCTGTCATTGTAGACCGCAAATACCTCATTCCTTCAGCGCTTGGGTCCGAATGCTTCTCGTTTTGCGCCGTCCAGTTCAAAATGAAATCGCCGCCAATCATATTTCCACGCTCGCGCCAGGACCGGGGGAGGGGTTACATGACGTGCATCTTGTGCTGCATTCACTTGCACTCGGACATTAGAGACTTTCTCTCATAAATGTCCGATGAGCCACAACTTTTCTTTCAAAACAAAGCTGCCAACTGGGGTGGCAGCTGGGGTGGCAAGGCCTATTTGTAGGGTGTCAGTTGCCACCCCGGTAGGTGAAACTAGGCTACTAGCTACAGTACAGATGGAACTAGATGAGCTGTTAACTCTCGCTCTGAATTTTTTTTTTTTAATTCTCGCTCTGACTTAGACAGGTTGAAAGAGACACACACATTTTTCCCACCCGCAGTCCGCGAAGACCCGCCCTACTGTGCCTCTGATTCGCAGATTGTTTGGGGGAAAAAAACGCTGACTGGATGCTGAATGTGATTGGACCAAAGCGTTGACACACACAGGTGGAACACAGTGGAACAGTCAGACATGCAGAGTGCTGTTTGCAGTGGACATAGCGGAGAATTTTGACTCGTTGCGAATGCGTTGTGGCGATGTCTCACATATAATACAGAGAGATAATACATATGAAAAGTATAATTTGCTCAGAGTCCGGAGACAGTGGTGGTTCGGTCCGGATCCGGACCGGAGTCCGTAGTTTGAGGATGCCTGTCATATAGGGTCCAGAGGACAGGTGGTAGGGCGGGCAGAGGTAGGGTAAGAACCTCACTTGGAGAGAGAGGGGAAAAGGAGGTTAGTGTGTGGGTGAAAAGAGGGTCTGGTGACCCAGTGGTGAGTAAAGGTGAGTCGGAAAAAGAAGAGCGAATATCATCAACCTTTTTTTCAAAATAGTCAACAAAGTCGTTTGGAAGAAGGGAGGAGGGGGAAGGGGCTCTGAGGGGGTCCAAGTGGGTGGAGAAGATGGAAAATAGTTTTTTGGGATTGGAATAGGAAGATTGGATCTTATTTTGAAAGAAAGTGCTTTTTGCCTGAGAGATCGAAGCAGAGAAAGAGGAGAGGAGAGCCTGATAGGTTAGGAGGTCGTCAGGGTGTTTGGATTTCCACAATTTCCGTTCAGCTGCCCGAAGGATGGTTCTATTATCACGCAGTGCGTCATTTAGCCAGGGAGCAGGAGGGGACTGACGAGCCTGCCGAGATGTAAGAGGACAGAGAGAGTCCAGAGAGGATGAGAGAGTAGAGAGGAGATTTTCTGCAGCAGAGTTTGGAGGAAGGAGTTGGAACGAGTCAGAGGAAGGGAGGGCTGAGAGCACCGATGAGGCAAGGGTAGAGGGGGAGAGGGAACGGAGTTTGCGGCGGACAGGTGCAAATACCAAAGTGTTAAAATCCCAGAGTACTGATGACCAGAGTAGAAATTGTTACACTTTGGAGTAGAATGGACAAAAAGTGCACTTCTCAGAGTGCACCAGAACCTCTCTTTGGTGTTGATTCTTTGTGTGGTGTTGGTGTTGACTTGTGTAGTGTTTATTCTGGGATGATGGACTCCCTCAGAGTATATTTTTGCATTGAGTCTGTCTGGTCCGCATCGATCTTAGGTTTTGATTCGTCATCAGATAGGCCGTGCCTTCTCATTGGTTTAACGCAGCCTCGTGACCCTCAGCTTTTTGAAAATATTCTCCAGGAAAAGCGCGACCGTGACCGTTACAGATTGATGCAAGAGTTATACATCCATGGATCGAACACGGCAACATTTCTCCGCAGGACTGTAACGCTCAACCTGATCTCACCAGAATGCGTGACTCCACCACGACTCCTTAACACCGCATTGCATAGTGAAGTCACGCATTCTGCCACATTTACGTGTCGGCACCACGCAAAAAACCCCAATGTAAAGTGAATGAGGCTCTTTTGTCGTGGTGCACACACGCATTTCTACAACGTCCCGCAGTGAGCTTGTATTCTATAAAACGTTTTTAAAATCTACTTTATAGCTGTAG